>NW_007258400.1:172147-208756 GCF_000164805.1 Carlito syrichta | reverse complement strand
CAGGAATTCATATGGAAACACAAATGACCAAGAATAGCCAGAACAATCCTCAGCAAAAAAAAAAGTAGGTGGCATCACATTACCAGACTTCAAACTTTACTATAAAGCTACAATCATCAAAACATCTTGGTATTGGTACAGGAAGAGGCATATAGATCAATGGAATAGAATTGAGATCCCAGAAGCAAAACCTCAATTGCTCAACCAACTCATCTTCAACAAAGCCTCCACCACTTATCACTGGGGAGAGGTGAACCTATTCAGTAAATGGTGCTGGGAAAACTGGCTGACCACATGCAGAAGATTGAAACAGGACCCCTATCTATCCCCATACACAAAAATTAACTCTAAATGGATCAGAGACCTAAATGTAAAACTTCAAGCCATAAGAACCTTAGAAAATGAAGGACATACCCTCATGGAAATTGGAACTGGCATCCAATTTCTGAACAAAACCCGAAATCCACAGATCATAAGAGAGACGATAGACACGTGGGACCTTATTAAACTGACAAGCTTTTGCAAAACCAAAGAAACCATCAAGAGAGCAGGGAGACAGCCTACAAACTGGGAAAAAGTATTTGCCAACACCAGGTCTGACAAAGGCTTAACATCTTGGATCTACAAGGAGCTCAAATGTGCTGAAAAGAAAAAAACAACCCCATTATAAAATGGGGAAAAGATATGAACAACTCCATTATAAAATGGGCAAAAGATATGAACAGACACTTCACAAAGGAAGACATCCGAGCAGCCAACAGACACATGAAGAAACGTTCAATCTCAAAACCACATTGAGATACCACTTAACTCCAGTCAGAATGGTAATTATCAACAACTCAAAAAATAACAGCTGCTGGAGAGGGTGTGGTGTAAAGGGAACACTTCTACACTGTTGGTGGGAGTGTAACCTAGTGCAACCTCTGTGGAAAGCAGTGTGGCGATTCCTAAAAGCTCTAAATATCAACCTCCCATATGATCCCAAATCCCCCTACTGGGAATATATCCTGAAGAACTCAAATCACTCTATAAAAAAGATTCCTGCACACGTATGTTTATTGCAGAATTGTTCACAATAGCAAGAACCTGGAAGCAACCATGCTGTCCATCAAAAGAGGACTGGATTAAAAAAATGTGGTACATATACACGATGGAATACTACGCAGCCATAAAAAAGAACAAAATCATGAATTTCGCAGCAACCTGGATGGGACTAGAGTCTATAACACTCAGTGACCTCTCACAGAAACAAAGATCCGAGTATCACATGTTCTCACTCATATAATGGACCCTGAACATCCAATGTAATACTATAAGAAAATGACTGACAGTAGTGGGAAACTATGGGGCGGGGGGAGGGAGATGGGATTTAAGGTAGCAAATATCTGTCTGGGGATGGGGAAACACCTCTTATTAATAAGGGTGCCTGAACAAAATGTATTTGTATACCTAACCCTTAACTGTACCCCACAATGTCATAATAAAAAATATTGATTAAAAAAAATTTAAAAATACAGCTATTACATTGTGAATAATATAAAAACCTAAGGAAATATTATTCTAAATATTAAAAATGATTTTTTTACTTAGTAAAAAAAGCTTGTCATATTGACAAATGATGTTCAGGCAAATATTATTTACCTACACATAATGTAAACAAATGTGTCAACCAACACTCAAGCTTGAACTAAACACATTTTTCAGTGAACTGGGCAACCTTTTTGCTGAATAAGATTATAATCAAGCACTTATTTGCATTAGGGTATAGCCAGTATTCATTAAATTCAGACAATAGTTTTGGTGTGAATGCAGGTATTCATAGTAAAAATCAGTACAAGCATTCTTAAAACATCAATTGACTACACAGAATTTGCAATAAAAAGTATGTATTTTCTATAATCATTTGTAAATTGTGGATGACATATCTTTTATATCAGTGATATTCATATAAACATTTGCTTCTACACGTGCATATTTATTTCTGGTTGTTTAAAATTTACTTGCACACCACTGACTGCTAGCAATAAGTAGACTTAAAAGAAGTGAGAGAAAGAGTTGTATGCAAAAAGAGTCATTATGTGCAAACTTTTTAATGTGGGTGCTTTCTATACTGTTCTAGGGAAATCTGTGAGATAAGTATATCAAAAACGAAAATCACAGGAGATGAGATCAGAATGATAATTACAAGCCAGATAATTTAAGGGATTATGGCACATGATTACGATTATAATGCTCTTAGCTATGGTTGTGAATGAGATGGGAAACCATTGTCAGGTTTTAAGCAAAGAGATGTCATGATCTAATAGATTTTAACAGAATTGCTTGGGATATTGTTTTGGGAATAGATTATGTTGAGCAAGGTTGTAATCAAGGAGATAGGCGGAGATAACTACAATAAAGTTAGTTAAAATGGAGGTGGAAAATATGATTTAGTCCTTGATATAATTTGAAGGCAGAGTTTGCTGATGTAATAGTTGCATGATATGAGAAATAAATATAAAGGATCATCCAAAGTGTTTGGACTGAGATACAGAAGACTGAGAAGAACTGTTTGTGAGGAGGTATTTAGGGATCAATTTTGCACCATCTTTGTGATATGTATCTTAGAGATTCAAGTAGAGATACTCAGTTGGCAAATAGCATATTGATTTTTAGAGGAGCAGTCCAAACTAGCAATATAAATATGACCAGCATAAAAAATATTTAAAGCCTTCAACCTGGTGAGATTAGAAAAGAATCGAGTATATAAAGAGGCTTAAACGTTGAACACTGGCACACGAACTGAAATAAATGATAGAAGCAACAAATGACCAGTGGTGATTCAGACAGGAAGAAAAGTAAGAGAGGGTGACATCCTGGAAACCAAGAATTTCAAGAAATAGAAACTGATACCATGTGCCACAGGCTGTTGTTAAGTCAAGTATGATATGACCTGAACTGTACGAAGAATGAATTAGAGTCATAAACTTCATAATGGGAAATGTGTCAGTCTGCCCTAAATTTAACAGAGGATATGAAATGAAGAAAATATTACGAAGGCATTTCAAAGTGCGTTTTTAAGGACTAGACTGATTGGAAATGGGCTGTGAGGACAAGGGAGGGATTCTAATTACACTCAGGTATTTGGATTATGGGTCTGAGTCACTGGTGAGTCCCTTTACAAGATTAGAAGTATCAGATGAAGATCAGCAAAGAGAGTGCTAATTCATGGCTATATTGACTTGTGTGAGTAAGAGATGTCTATGTAAAAAGACTGAGGAGTAATTGAATACACGACACTCCTTAGAAAGGTCTGGACTGGTAAGTCAAGTTAATAATTACTGTTATAAAGGAAAAGATGGAAATGATCTTACTCTTCTCTGACATCATGAAGAAAATGTCACTTATTACAATTAATTGTCTAAGTTGCTCTCTATTGAACCTTCCTTTCCTAAATTATATAGTAAAAATTATCAATCAGGACAAGTATAGGCAAGTAAAATAAAATCAATCTATCTAATCTTTTTTTTTGGTTATAAATTTGAATTTTATTATTATCTTTATCTTTAATTGGTAAATAAATAAATTAATATATCTTTTGCCTCACATATTTATCATGTGTGGTAATGAGAACATGTAAAATCAGCTCTTAGTAACTTCCAAGTATACAGTCCAGAGTTACTACCTCTAGTCACCGCACTGTGGATCACCAGGACTTCTTCCTCCTGTCCATTTGAAACATTGTACTCTGTGACTGGCACGTCCCCATTCCCGTCCCCGAAATCTATCATTCCACTCTCTGCTTCTGTGAGTATAACTTTTTAGATTCCATATGTGAGTGAGATCATATAGTAATTGTCTTTCTGTGCCTGGCTTTTTTCACTTAGCATAACGTCCTCCTGGTTCATACATGTTGCTGCAAATGACAGGATTCCCTTCTCTTTTTAAAAGCTAAGTAATATTCCATACATATATCCCATGTTTTTTACTCAGTCACCCATTGATGAACACTTACGCTGCTTATCTTGGCCATTGTGAGTAATGCTGCAATAAATATGGGAGTGCAGAGATCTTTTGTCATTCCGATTTCATTTCCTTTGGTTATATATCCAGAAGTGGAATTGCTGCATCATATGGTGGTTCTATTTTTAATTTTTTAAAGACACTCCATACTGTTTTCCAGGACAGCTTTACTAATTTGCATCCCCACTAAAGTACACAAGAGTTCCCTTTTCTCCACATATCTCCTTTTCTTGCCAACAATAAAATAAAATCAATCTATCTAATCTTAATAAGTAAAAAATAATAAAAGAGTGACTATTTTGATTGAATATAACATTGCTTTTTTCTTTACATAAATATGCCTATTGGTTGGACAAATGAACTGACATTACTTTATGTTAGCAAGGTATATTCAGCTTTAACAGAAAGTACAATAACAGGTTGACTACCCTAAGTTTTCTTCCACCTAATTTGGAGGATCCTTTGTAATATGTAGGGATCATTTACATATATTTAGAAAGGTAGAAAACATATACCAAAAGTAGAAGAACAAAACCTCATAGAAAAAAGCTTATTTAAAATGAAGAATTTTAAAATTATTTCTTGAGTTACTGGCTTAAATCTCCCCATCCACATCTCCTTTGTACCACTCCTTACTGGTTATCAATATGGTCCTTTGTCAAGCTATATTCTGCAAGATGTATGCCAACTAGCTTTGTGTTCTTAATGTTCCAACATCATCTGAAGTAGCATATGGATTTAGTAGGGATCCATTCTTATGTGTGTGTTTCGGTGTGTGTTTTGTTTTGGTAGCTAAGAAGGCTTGCATTCCATGAGGTGACCCACAATGCTACAGTTTTGGAGTGGTTACTTTCTAATGCTCGTGCCAAGATCTTCACCACTCTCAATAATTGTTCAATTTTTTTCTATGTTGTTTCTTATTAGGGAGACCTGGCAGAAACAGAACTAGGCACCTAAGGCAGCCCATAAAGTAGGTAGAACAAAGGCTGCATTAATGAAAGTAGCATATTAGTAGTAGCGACTGAATTGCACAATCTGGTTTCCCAGATGTATTTGGAAATCCTTTGCATAGAGTTATTTAAAATTTGCAGAATGGGTTATATTAGAGAAAAGTAAATAACCAGACGGAATTATGGAACAAGGATGGAATTAGGAAGGGAGTTAACATGCCAAGTAATGGCTGGGAAAGAAGGGCTAAATCAGGCATTGATTTAGTTATTTAGAGACTTTTTTCCTCTTAAAATAATCTCAGAAATCATATCATTTTTGTTGATTTAGCACCTTTCACTGCTTATTTTAATGCTGTTCACTCTTAGGGTCCAAAGAACCTATAAATGTCTTTCCAGTGACTCAAGCACCATTTATCAAAGTTATGCGTGAGCTCACCAAGTAAGAGTTTAGGCATCTTCATCTGTGCTTTTTCCCTTTCAGAAATAATTCTAAAGGGAATTTACTGATGAGAGAGCACCAAATGTGAGTACAGGTAAGCCAGAAGCCTGAACTATTTCACTCACATAAATAATTGAGATGTGGCAAATAAGAATTTTTACATATTCCCACTTAAATGGGAAGCAGTGGCATAGTACACATGAAACATAACTCTTTTCAATTTGACCCCTTTGTTGTCATTTGAGATCCAAACTGATTCTCAATTTGATTATTTTTTGTTTGCTTGTGTAGCAATTTAATTACTGAAGCTATCAATCTAAGAACTAACTTTTACTTCTCAATCTCTCTTTTGTGGTATCTTCGGCAAGGTCACTGGACCAGCCATTTTGCAAACTTTGAAGCTATTTTCAAGTTATAGGTTAGGTGAAGACACTGTACTATACATCACAAAAGTACTCAGGACTTTGTTCAGGTATTTATGAAGTGTATTAAGAAAAAAATTAATTTGTATAAATTGAAGACAAGACAATATTATATTTTGAACTATTGAAGAGAAATAGCTAGCTATCATCCAACAATTGCATTCAAAATCTTTCAGAGAGAGTATCACATGCCATTAATTGTACTAATATATATATATGTAATAAACTATTTAAAACTATTTTCTTTTCACATTTTGAATAATTTATGTGTCTTCTACAATTGTAACTGAACTCAAACTCTTCAGTTATTAATTGCATGCTTTAGACATTGGGGTTTTTCTCTTGGCTATATTTGAACGGTAATATGCATAAATGACATATTTTAGCTATTTGGTACAATTGAGGGTTCAGGGAACTACAGCAAGGTATCTATAATCAAAATTTTGTTCCAATATTTTTTTCATAATTTTTTTCAGCTTTAAATGAAAACACCAACATTATTATTTATATGATTAATGTAAAGTTACACTAGTTAATTCATGAAAACACTTTTAAACAGTGCCTATCTCATTGTAAGTATCCAATGTAGTAATGATCTGCTTTAAAGAAAGGGGAGTTGTCTTATCTTAAATATTGCCCAGAAATAGGCTTTTTTTCTTAAAGCAAATATGTAAATCAGAAACGTCACTGTCCCTGAACTGTTCTCTGATTTGTATCGCTTTGCTTTCACTCATCTCACAACCTCCAGTGAATTTAAAATAGTGAGCTATTGGTTTGTTGCTTTGGCATTGGCAATATCTTTATTCGTAATTTCAGAGGTGTGCATTTTTTGTTTACAATTTCAATTGGATGTATTTATAACCGTATTTTTCACAGGTTTATTGTATCTAAATTTTCTCATCCAAAAGTACAGTTATTTTCCCTTCCCTTTTTCTGGTTTTCTTCCTGCTGATTCTAAAGCTTTTGTGTTATTATTCACTAACCTAGGGCTGTCTCTTTTCTGTTGAATGTTTTTCTACAAACCCAACTATATCATCAAATCCTCATTCCATGTATCATCACTCTCATTCATCTCTAATGTGTGTGTGTGTGTGTGTGTGTGTGTGTGTGTATAGTTAAGAATATCTTTCATATACCAAAAATGTTAAATATGCTTCTTGTAGCTATTTGATTTAATTATTGTGTGATCCATGGTATTACTTAATAACACCTGGGATAATAGAACACTTAAAAGTCTAGTTAAAAAAACAAACAAACAAAAACTTTTTTTCTTCAACTTCAGCACAACGATGTCAGGGAAGAAAACGACCTGATTGCCTGTGCCCAATCCCCCTGTGTTCTGTAGGTGCATATTCTTCCACTGAAGCATTGCCCCCACGTCCTTATGTTCAGTCTCCAATTGGCTGCTGTCTCTACATCACAGCAGGTTGCAAAGATGCCTTTCAGACTGGGTGAAAGCCCACTAGGTAGAGAGTACATTGTGGGGACACAAGCAAAGCCAGTATTCATTCACACTGCATTAATTGGCCTTTGTTATGGTTACTTCCTCATTGTATACCAATAATAATAGTAATAATAATAATAATTCTATATGTACTAGCCTCTGTGATGGTTCTTTCTTCTATAGCAGATTTATTATTACATTTTGTCTTTGATTTTTATCTTTCATTCCTGCTACCAAAAGAATTTAATAATAAACTAAAGATATCAGCTTAATCTGTATGTCAACAAATATTAAACACAGCCTA
This sequence comes from Carlito syrichta, assembly GCF_000164805.1. NCBI lineage: Eukaryota > Metazoa > Chordata > Mammalia > Primates > Tarsiidae > Carlito > Carlito syrichta. The sequence goes on along the minus strand of NW_007258400.1, from coordinate 201,195 downwards.
TTCCCTGAAATGCATTTTGCATGTTTAAAGAACACAATTCTAACAAATTAGAAATCACAAAAATAATTGTTATTTCATTTAATGAAGTCATTAATTAGGTGGGAGCGCTGATTGCATTATCAAGTGTTAGCTGCTCAGAATAAAAATAAGTATAGAAAAGTGTTCCAGAATAAATATACTCACAAATGAAATATCATGACTTTTTATTTTTACATTATATGATCAAGTTAGTTCAAATTGGATTATGTCATACATTCTTATAAATTTATTTTGATAATGAGGCACGGTGAGGAATTGGGGAAAGGAAAAGATCTCTCCTAATTAATGTTTAAATTACTTTTATGGCTACCAAAATGTCTAGACCCTGGTAAAAATGATTAAGAAGATTATGAGTATAATAATTCTGCTCCAGTAATTTCTTAGGTGTACTTTGGAAACACTGATTATCAAGTATCTGATCAACAGGAAATGTCAATGATCAAATTGAAGACAAATATCTTTTCCTTCTGTGAGCTTGTAGTGGCATGTAGAAATTTATTTTAAATGAAGACCTCCTATTTTTACTATATCTAATACTACATTGAGTTTTTTCTGCAGAATTATTCATTATACAAGAAAAAAAGGCTTGTAAATACTATATTTTGATGCATAACAATGTTGTTATTTAATAAGGCAATCTGAAACTTTCTTTCGTTTCTGTTTCCCAGTAGAAAACTGGTCAGTATTGAAATAGTGTAATGATTAAAGCGTGAACTCTGCAGACAGACTGATGGCATCTAAATACATTCTCACTGACTAGTCAGGTGGCCTTAAGTAAATTCCTTCTCTATGACTCAGTTTCTTCCTTTAGAAAAATGTTCTCATATTGTTGTTGTAGGCTTATTATGAGGATTAAATAAAATAGTATGTGCAAAGCACTTAGAGACTGCCTAGAGAAACATAAGTAAAATCATAAGCAAAAGTTAGTAATGTTCTTACTGTTTTAATTATATTATCCTGTGTCTGGATGATCATATGGTATAATCATATTAGGACAAAATATTCTCCTAAGGAATATACTTGGATGAATATTGTGCTAATAATTTTTATAGTGTTTCAAAGTTTACCAAATTTTGTAACATAAATAACGCAATTTTCAACTCAAAATAGCTCAGTGAGGTGATAGGACACGATGTTTTTACGTTATTCCTAACTTGTTGATTAGAACAAAGACAAACTGTGTCAAATATCTTATCTACAATAGCTAATAGGTGCTTAGTGATTTTCCACTGACAACTCATGCTAGTTTTGCCTTTCCAAAGCCAAAGAATGAAGTAGCATGTTCCTTAATGGATTAATAGATCTACCAAGTCCTAGTTACTTATAAGAGTTCTTCATTATTTTCACTGACAACCTCTTTGACATGTGTACATAAGCCATAATTATTGATGTTTGATTATTAGGAAATTCTCCTTAAATTACATTACAAATTATATAAAAAGACATGCAAAAACTCTGAAAATTGTTTTCTCATGGTTTAATTTTTATGACAAAGATAGTACTATTTTTTTTTTTTTTTTTTTTACCAGAACCACTCCTGGCAGAGCAGAAGTTGTAAGCCTTTGGTGACAAAATTCTTCATCTTTAGATGCTGCATTGGATGGTTGGAAGCATAATATAGCAATCTGAAGCCAGAGTAATCACCGATTAAGGAAGTGTTACACTGTATTTTGTCTAAAACAACAATAAAAGGAGTATACTATTCTAAAAGACAGACTATATTATTTATGTACTTATCATCTATCAACTAGTTACCTATTTGTCCATTTATCCATTTTACTTTTTAATTAAAAACTGTTTCTAAACATAATTTTGCAAAGACAATTCAGATATATCTAGCAAACCTAAGATGGTTTTATAGAATAGATTTCTCTAAAACAATTGTCTTAAAGAGTAGCAATCATTCTTATGTTTGGCAAGGGGAATTACACATTCTTATTAGTTTTTTGGCTAAATGTATGTATATTATAAGTAATGGCAGCCAGGGGAAGTTTTTTGAAAGTAAAGAAGGATTTTTTTCTTAGTAAAGTGTCAATGAATTCTGAAATGTTACCATAAAATCACTACTTGTTGAAATAACCTTGGCTCAATCAATGATTTTCAATTACTAAATGAAGCCTGCCACTGATTTTTTTATACAATCTGATTAAGTTAGGTGAGTACATACTACAGAAAAAGGAGCATAAACTGTGGAGTTACAAGTTTATCTATCTCTGATATTTAAGTATTATTAATCACCTTTCTTTATTGTTATTTTTACTTTATTTTTAAGTTGACATAAAATTATATGTACTTATTGTGTACAACATGATGTTTAAAGTGACATATTAAATATAGCTATTAATATATATGTATATTATCTCACATAATTATTGTGTTTTAATGGTTAAAAACACATAAAACTTTTTTAGTTAAAATGCATGAGATACTTTCTTTTTAAATTTTTTTAAAATTTTAATGTAAAGATGTGGGATACAATTCAGGGTTAGGTATACAAACATTGATCGTGCAGCTACTCCTGTTAATGGGGTATGCCCCGCCCTGCCCTAGCAGTTTCCCTCAACTGCCAATCCCACCCCCCCACCATCAACAGTTTCCCGTTACTGCCAATTGCTTTCTTATAGCATTGTAACTGTTTAAGGTCCTCTTATGAGTGAGAACATATGGAACTCTCTTTGTTTCTGTGATAAATCACTGAGTATGAGCATGAGATATTTTCATTCAAATATTTGTGTGACTAAAATATCTTTCTTTACTTTCTATGCTTTGTAAATGTTCAATTCACATGTTTTATCTTGAATATATAAATAAATTTATTTAAAGTTTAAATGTTAATTACTTTTGAAAAATTTGATTATCAATATTCATATCCACTGCTGTTTCTAATATCCAATATTTACTATCATGATCAATTAAATTTAAACTATTTTTATTCATGAAGAGAAAATATTTAGATATAATTGTGGTAACATGATAGTCGTTAACAAATAAATAACTGTACTCTACGCATTGTCTTACATCTTCTTTCAGAATTTTCTCATGCTGCATCCACAGTGACTCAAAAGTTAGCCCAAAATGTCATTCATACAGAATGAATAAGAAATAAACAAGTTGAAATCATGGTGATGTATATTTTTAGTCATCTTGCTAATCCTATTAGTATTTTACAAGCATAGGTTTTCTTCTGTATCTTATTTACATAACAATGGATTTACCTTTTTAAACAATGTGATTCTTCTCTTTCAGCTAGAAGTAACAGAATAAATACCATCTCCACTCAAACAAAACTGAGAGAAAAGACTGAATCCAAACCATCTGTGCCACTTCTCTAATGAAGTTTTAGTCCTCTGGGGGAAATTAAAATAGTGCTTTTGGAATTCTACAAATTGCAGGTAATTTTTTGTCAATTTTTTTCCTACTTTTTTATTTTTAATTGACAAAAAATGAATATATCTATTGTGTACCTCATGTTGTTTTTAAATATGTATATAACATAAAATGATAAAATTGAGATAATTAACATATGCATTACCTTGCCAGGTAGATTGTCTAGAAATGGATATACCAACATCACTTCTGCCATGCCAACCCTGACTTTTTATTTAATATTGTACCTTGTCTTATTCTGTACCCTGAAAATTGATTCCTATGTCTTGTTCTAATTGCTCTTTTTATTCCATAAAACTTATCACTGAAAAAATTCTATCATTGATGAAACCCCAGAAGGACTCTCCAGAACCCTCTTCTCAACTAGCCCTGACTTTGGCCTTCCGTATTTGCACTATATATGCATTGTTCAATTTCAGAAGATCCTGTCAGTATCCCCCATTCTCAATACTTGATCACCCTTAAGATCTAACCGAGTTCTTTATCTCACAGTATTTCTCACTATATATCTGCTTACACGGCTTTCCTTCAGCAATAATTCTCCGTTACCACTAATATTTTCTCTTAGTAATTTTCCATCCATTGACCTCCTGCTCACCCTCGCCTAACTCCTGGGTAATAAATTTTCACTTTTCCTTGTTGTATTAAGATATGACCTCATCTCTCTCCCAGGTGCAAAAGCCTATTGCAATGGTACCTACACTTGTCATGCGTTCCTGAATAAAGTCTGCCTTACCATGCTTCAACAGTTGTGATAAATAATTTTTAAAAATTTAACACCACCTAACAGTCTACATAATTTTATTTTTATTATGCTTCTATTGTTTATCTGCTCTTCACCATTTTTAACAGTTAGAATGTAAGCCAGGTAGCTAGGAGCATGGGTTTTTGCCTATTTTTTTGCTGAAATATCTCAAATAGCTTATATGAATGCCTAACATAAAAAAGTTGAGATAAAAATTTGTAAAAAAGAATAACTAAGCCGGGCTCGGTGGTTCAGCCTATAATCCCGCGCTTTTGAGAGGCTGAGGTGAGTGGATTGCCTGAGCCCGCAGATTCGAGATCCACCTGGGTAGCGAGACCTCATCTCTACAATAAATCAAAAAATCAGCCGGGCGTGGTAGCGCATGCCTGTAATTCCGTCAACTGGGAAGGCTGAGGCAGAAGGATCGCTGGAACCCAGCAGGCGAGGCTGTGGTGGCCGGGAGCGGCCACCGCACTCCAGTCTGGGCGACAGAGTGAATCTCCAACTCAAAAAAATAAATAAAATAAATAAAATAACTAAATAAAAGACAAGATGAGAATTAATGTTGCATATAGCTTAATACCAGAAGCTCCAAGATTTCTCTCAAAATTCCTAGACCTTTGAATATTTAGAGTAAGATTCGTAAAATCAGAACGTCAATGTCTCAATCTTTATTCCAGAACAAACAATTCACAATCTGCATTTTGTAAGACTGCTCTATGATAAGTGTATTCCATCTTTCAGAAATGGCAACCACTATTATTACAAAGTATATATGGGTCCTTTGTTAGTTTAATATTTTTCCCTCATGTTTTTTGGGTGGAAGCTCATCTTCATTCTCTCTCCCCATCAATGTTAGTATCAAGGTGATAGATTCATGTTGCTTGAGGTGTGCTAAGTATTTACTAAGTATTTTGCACGAACTACATAAGTTAAAAAGATTCCTGTCTGAGTATGGGGTGATGTCAGAAAGATGGAAAAGCAAGAGATTCCCAGTTTCTTATCACAACAACAAAAAACATAATTACACAGCTGTCGATGAATTTAAAAAAATGATCTGAATAGCTCAGGAGTCCAGCAGCAACATGGTAAAGAAAAAAAAAAAAAGGAGAAAAATTACATGCCAAGGGCAGGAAGAATAAATTCATTGTACTTGTATCATGCCACCCCCCCACCCCCGCTAAGCACAACTCAATGCAAAGATGAATTCCCAAGTTTACATGTTCCCTTATCCAGAAAAAAAGAAGAGCAGGGCAAGCAATTAGCTTCCTCAGCCATTTGAGGCAATGCTCAACCAACCTGTTTGAGTCTCACCCCACCCAGATTTTTGAGAAGTTCAGCAAAGTAAAGGTATCTGAAAATGACTAGAAACAAAGAAAAAAAGTGGAACTATTATTATCAGCCATGGGACCCCAGTGACCTACTCCACAGAGTACTCAAGCAGTCTTTGCCACTAAGGACCTGAAAAGCTACTCTAGCTCATACAGATATTCTGGAAAAAAATGATACAGAAGAAATGAACCAATTCCTAAAACATACAATTTACCAAAACTGAACCAAGAAGAAATAGAAAGCTAGAACATAATAATAATAATAATAATAAATATCTCAACAAAGAAAAGTCCAGGATCAGATGGTTTCATGAGTACATCCTACCAGACATTCAAAGAAGGATTAATACCAATCATTCTTAAACTCTTCCATAAAATAGAAGAAAAGGGAGTACTTGTAAATTTGTTCTGTGAGGCCTGTATCATATAATACCAAATCCAGACAAACACACTTCAAGAAACAAAAATGATAGATCAATATTCTTGCCAAACACAGATGAAAACATCTTCAATAAAACACTAGAAAAACTAATTCAATAGTACATTAAAAGGGTGATACACCACGACCAAGTGGGATTTATCAATTGAGTTTCAAGAATGGTTCAACATCATTTATCTATCAAAAAATGAAAAATAATTGTGGGTGGGTGGAACCCTTGTATAATGCTGGTGATATTGAAAATTGTTACAGAAAGCATTAAAAATAACATAGGAATTTTTCAAAATCCTAAATATAGAACTATCAACCCATCAATCCCATTTCTGGGTGTACATCCAAAGGAAATGAAACTAATATCTTGAAGAGGTAACTGTACTCACATGTTTACTGTAGATTCATTCACAATAGCCAAGATAAGGAAACAAACTAAATGTTCACTGATGGGTGAATGGATGAATAAAAGATAATTTATTTATACAAGGACAGATTATTCAGCCTTTAAAAGAAGGACATCTAGCCGGGTTCGGTGGCTCAGCCTGTAATCCCGTGCCTTTGGGAGGCTGAGGTGAGTGGATTGCCTGAGCCCGCGGGTTCAAGACCCGCCTGGGCAGCAAGACCTCATCTCTACAATAAATCAAAAAATTAGCTGGGCGTGGTAGCACACGCCTGTAATTCCAGCTACTTGGAAGGCTGAGGCGGAAGGATCGCCAGAGCCCAGCAGGTCGAGGTTGCGGTGGCCGGGAGCGGCCACTGCACTCCAGTCTGGGCGACAGAGTGAGACTCCAACTCAAAAAAAAAAAAAAGAAGGACATCTGCCATTACAACAACATAGATTAACTTGGGGGACATTATGTTAAGTTAAATAAGCCAGATGAAGAAAGGTAAGTACTGCATGATCTCACATATATATAAAATGAAAAAATGTCAGACTCACAGAGAGAATAGAATTGTGGCTATGGGAGAGGGGTATATGGAGACATATTTGTCAAAAATTACCAGGTCTTAGTTATGCAAGATAGATAAGTTCTAGAGACTTAATATACAACATTAAATTACAACTATACATAACATATATAGTTAAATAATATTATATTGTATACTTGAAATTGCTAAGTTGATAGATCTTAAGTTTTTTCAACACACACACACACACACACACACACACACACACACACACACACAAGGTAACACATACAGAGACAAACACACACACAAGGTAACTGTGAGGTGACGGATATAAGTTTATGGTGGTTAATATTTCATGAGGTGTGTGTATGTGTGTGTGTGTATAAATATATATATAATCAAGAAGTTGTATACCTTAAATGTATCCTATTTTCAATTTTCAAGCTATCCTTAATAAAGTTAGGAGAAAATACAACAAAAAACAATAACAGTTCCTCTCCTAATTTGGCCAAGGAACAATTATCTAGTTCTGCACAGATTTTTATATTGAGATCTTAATTTAATTTTGAGTTATAGACTGGTTGTGGCTCTTGGAAAAGAGGACAAATTAAGCAAACCACTCACTTATAAGTTAACTGAATTAATCAAAGAAATGCTCTAATAAGAAAAAGTCTATTCAACACTGTAAAAATGCCACCCAAGCAACATAAGTTTTCAGTGATTTACCTTTAATGAAGATCTAAAAGCAAATAAAGAAAAATTTTGAGGACTGCAGTTTAAGTTATTTCTTGATACTGTGGCCTGTGTCACAGGAAGCACATAGACACCATTTTGTTTGAGTTTACCAAAAAGCTCTAATGAGTAGGGGTTATAAGAAAGATGAAAGCAATGTGTTCAAAATCTATTTCTTTTGGTGTGTGTCTAAATAATTCTGAAGGACCTATGTCTATAAGCCTGGAACCAGCAAAGTAAGAGTAAAAAGAATGCAGATGATTCATTAAAGATGTTGTTCCTTCTTCCTTGGACAGTAGGGTTCTTTCTGAAAATGTGGATCACAGCTAGGAAGAAGGCTTGAAATAATTATCAAGGAAATTTTGATAAACTAGATACTGAAATGCATACTTTCCAAATGACTAAGAGGTTTGTTTTCTTTGTTGAGAAAAGGTATGGCCCCAGCAGCATCTGCACCTCTCTCAGGCTGCCAAACCTCTGAAATGGTAATGCCAGGTTACATCAAACCAAATTTCAATTTCTGATGTGAGATAAGAAGCTCAACAGCTTTTGATGAATAATGTGCAGCCCCAAGGAGAAGTAATCAACACACTAGAGACAATTTCAGGGAGGCCTAGCATACTGGCTAAGAGTCCATTTCCTGAAACAGGAATGCTCAGGTTTGTTCAGGGTCTTTATCTTAATCCTTTGTGAACATGATTAATTCCTTAATCTCCTTTTCCTTCAGCTTATTGATCTGCAAAATGAGAGCCTAGTAGTGTGTTCTTCATAGTATTATTGAGAGGATAAAATCAGATGATACAAAATTATTAGAACAGTGCTTGGGTGTAGTACCTAGTCAATAAATGTTATCTAATGCTTCTGACATTTTTAAAGATGTGACAGTAGGTTTTATGAAGAAAAATAGAGTACAAAGCAAGAAGAAGAAAAATAGAGTACAAAGCAAGAAGTTGATTCAGTTTGAATACCATGTGGAGTTGTTAAAAAAGACAATTGCAAAATACAGTATTTGATCTGAGAATTAAGAGAAGTAGGAAGTCATGTGCTTATCAAAAGCAAATTCGTGCAAGCAGAAGAGAAAGTGCAAAGTTGGCAAAGCTAAGAGGGTGCTAGAGGAGGCCAAGAACCTTAGTGGCAAATGTAGCTGGAGTCCAATGGGTAGAGGAAAGTAACAGGAGAGAAAAGAAGCAGAGAGGGCTAAATGATGGGCAGTCCTGCAGACTCTGGCTATTGACTTCCAACCTACAGTAAGTATTGGGTGGTTTTTGATAGTGGAGATACAGAAGTCTTACTCTGAATAAACTAATTTCTGATATAAACCTAGGTATTTATGTCTTATGTCATATATCCATGAATTTCAGTCAGCTAAAACTCCACTCCATGTGTCAGCTCACTCTAGGACCCAAGTTTAATGACCATGTCCCAAGGCACAAGGGAGGCACAAGAGAGATGGAAAAACTTTGTGGGAAACTGACTCTGTCATACACATCTTGTTGCCCTGTGAGTCACAATGACAATTCTGTTGATGAGATGAGAAAGCCCACACTCTCACTTGATAATTTTGTTTTTCTTTTTCTTTTTTTGAGTTCTAGTCTCACTCTGCCACCAAAGCTGGAGTACAGTGGGGTGCTCATGGACACCACAGCCTCCAGATCCTTCCACCTTAGCCTTCCAAGTAGCTGAGACTACAGGTGAGCCCCAGTATGTTCAGATTTTTTTTATTTGTAGAAACAAGGTCTTGCCAAGTTGCTCAGGCTGGTCTCGAACCCGGGAACTCAGGCAATCCTCTTGCCTTTGCCTCACAAATATCTGGGATTATAGAATGAACTGTGCATGGTTCTCCTGAGAATTGCAAAGCAACAGGTAAAGAGATATATTTATTATAGGAAAAGAAAAGAACAGATGAAAGGAAACAATAATACAATATATTAAAAGTAAGGTGATGTTGTATGTTTTAGAATGATCCTTCAATTGTGATTTGCAAAGAATGCAGTCAATGGAAGCAAGAACAGAATAGAAAATTAGATGCAATGATATTGAGATCTTCAGAAGAAAAGGTGAAAATAAAGCGATTGGATCTGGACTATATAGTGAAGGAAGAGTTGAAGAGATTTACTAGTGGATTGACCATCAGGTGTGAGACAAAGAGAAAATCAAAGACAACATTCGTTTGTGTTGTCTTTATTCATTTTTTGGCTTGAGCCACTAGATCAACAGGCTTGTCATTTATCGAGATATAAAATTTAAAAAAAGATAAAATTCATCACTGAATTTAAATTAAATTCAAAATGTAGAAGCAATAAACTACAAATACAATGCTGAAATTTTCAAATCAAATAAAGAATGTAGGAAAAGGGGTAACACTTTTTAAAGGAAGATTTTAAAAAGTGGAGATTAAGATGGCAAAGTCACTATTACAGGGAATGCATTCTGGTGTCATAAATGGCAGCAAAGTTTTTAAAAATAAAATATGACAATCAATAGGATGAGGATGAAATATAGGAAGAAATCTTCTCAATACAAAATAATGGATTTTTAGATAAAAATGCTCTTAGTTGGGAGGGAGAACTATAAAAAAAAAGAAAATTACATTGAAACTCTTTGATGAAATTTTTTAAAATTTCAAAGTGAATCACAGATTGCGGCATATTTTAAATTCACCTCCCCAGGAAACTGTGATCTCAGAAAATAAAGATGAAGCAGTTATGATCCTCAGTAACTTAAGATCAAGAAATTAAATAAAATTAGATATCCCTACCGTTAGGTCCAAAAAAAAAAAATCAACATTTTGAATCCTTCAGGAGATTAGAAAATGATTCAATTTAAGGATAGCTTCTTTAGTATGCTCTGCAGGCCAGTGCTAAGCAAAGAGAGGGAATTCCCAAGCAGTGATGTCCCCTCTGCTCACTGAAGAGCTTACACAGGGACCAGGTCCAGTGGAATTGGAGAGTCAGTGTGTTTGGATATCTAGTATAGTCTCTGCCACTTCATGCTCACCTTGCATTTTCATTTTCTTTCACTAGTTTACACCTATGATACTACCACCTAGAGGAGAGACTGAAGGTGGGTCAATGAGGTATACATTCATGATTTTTAAAATCCTTGTTTCCCTTTTCCGTAGAAGAAAACTGAAAAAAGCAAGACAGAATCTGTTTTTATTAGACAGCGTAGGTCTGTCTATGTAACTGAAAACATCAAAACCCCCAAAATACTTGAAAATGTAGCTATGCATGCAGAAAAATGATGTGATATTTTTTCAAAGACAGTTGAGGGCAGAACTATCAAACTGATCATTGAGATAAAGTCTTAGATTCTAAAATTGTATTTAAGCACATCTTGGAATTGGACATTTAGTTAATGGTTCAGTTATAGAGGGAAGTAGTAAGGTTAGATGTTCTGGAATATTGCTTAAAGTAACTAAATATTAGTAATGCTTTTTTTGTTTGTTTCTTGTTTGTTTTCAGATTCAACTTGTGATCCAAATGCCAGACTCTGCCTAATGAATCCTTTCCCTTTTGCCTTTTTCCCTTTAACTATTACTCTGTACATAATATCTCTTTGTATTTTGTGATTTTTTAAATAATCAGGTGTCAATTTTTATTCATGTATTTTAACAATGAATTGAAGAAGAAACAACCTAGTTTTAAACCAACATTAAAAGGATAATTTTGTCTTCTAAAACATCCAATGTTCTTATTTGTGCATATTTTCTATTGCTACTAACTCTTTTCCTACAAAATCTGTCAATAAATTTCAGATTTTTGTGCTTTCTTGATGACATATTGAGGAAAGTTGGGTGACGGTGAGTTAATACCTCTTTCTCATCACATCAAACTATATGTTAAGGAGCATACCTGCTTGAATGATTGACCATTACTACTAATTTATGACCCAGATAAAAGAAGAAACTTTTGACAATCTTTTTGTCTTAATGTGATTTTTACTATTGACTTCATTGCCAGACATCACAATATACTAATATAATTTTCAATAAATATAGTCCACACATACACAGCATGATATGCATAATATGAACCAGAATGTAAAGAATAAAGTAACACAAAAACTGCTCCTTGATGCTGAGGCAAAAAAGTATCATATAACTTTCAACTGGGATAGCTTTTGGAATACACTTAGCAGGAAATCCCTCTACCACCCATCATTACGCTTAAAATTCCTTATCACTGAAAGAAAATACAGATACAAGCATCAGATAAAGTGCTAAAATTACTGTCACAAAAACCATCACTTTTGTTACCTGATAATTTTGGTGAACAACATTTCTAAACATACACTGTGAATTCAAAGCTTTCTGTAAAATTGTATGACTCATTAATTAAGACAAATCAAAATCTCATACAAATGTTACTAATAAAAGTACAATATCGAGCTTGTGATAATCAAGACGACAATGAGGATGCCCAAACACTGATGTCAGATTTTAACAAAGAGCATGTAATGCATATTTTTTTATGCCTGGTCAGGTACAGGTGCACTCTGTGATATGAAATTTAATATCATGTAGCATACTATCATGAATAGGATGATTAGAGGGTCTCACAAAAAAATCTTACATTCAATCAAGGGAAAATACTCCCACATAATTTCTAAAAAGTTCTGTATGAGAGGAATTACAAATTTATGCAAGAGGAAAAATGAGCTCTTTTTGGATAGTTCTACATAAACTACATAAATTACATTACTTGGAATTTTCATTTCTAGTAACTATATATTTTAACATTGATACAATGCTAGCATAGAACTTACCTGGGAATTGTCAAATAAAAATGTTCACTTAAATTTGTAATAACTACTACTGTCAATATGTTTATGCTAAGAATAAGGGGGAAAGGATTATGTTCCGTGAACTTAACACAAGAACATATAACATATTAATTTTTGTTGTTGTTGTTTGAATTGGAGTTTCACTCGGTAGCCCAGACTGGAGTGCAGAGGCTGCTCCCGGCCACCGCAGCCTCGCCTGCTGGGCTCTGGCAATTCTTCCGCCTCAGCCTTCCGAGTACCTGAATCTACAGGCATGCACTACCACATCTGGCTGATTTTTTGATTTATTGTAGAGATGAGGTCTCGCTGCCCAAGCGGGTCTTGAACCTGCGGGCTCAGGGAATCCACTCACCTCAGCCTCCCGAAGGCGCAGGATTATAGGCTGAGCCACCGAGCCCAGCTTAATTTTTAAATTTGTAAGTTAAATTTTAGATTTGGGGGTATATGTGCATATTTGTTTCATGGGTATGCTGCATGGGTTTGCTACATGTTATATGCTACTTGTGATTGGGCTTCAAAAGTATTCATCACCCAAATGGTAAATATTCTGCCCACATGTAATTTTTTAATCATAGACTCTTTTCCAACCACTCCCTCTTTTGAATATTGCTTTATTTTGCTTTATTTTTCTAACATACCTAATTATAGTTTGCCTTAGTCTAGATTCATAGCACATCTTAAACACCTGATTATGGATCCAAAAATGCAGGTCTTAAAAAAGTATTCCTTGTATTTAGTCTCTATTTTACCTTCATCCCTATAGTATGTGCTTCCTATACATGTGCAGGAGGAATAAATAAATGAAAAAAATAGATATTTTTCAGAAATAAGAATAAAGTTGCAAAGGGGAGGGAGAAGTTATTTTCATTAAGAAAAAAAGTATTCCAAAAAAATTCCTTGCCAAAGATATTTCTCCATAGAAATGAAAATGTATTTCTAAAAAGTATTAAAGATATTACAACATAAATTTGAAATACCTGGTTTCCAAAGTCATCTAATAACTATTTTGAGGTCAGCATACCCCATCAATACCAAAAGCACAAGAACTCAGTTCAAAGAACTCAACTCCAAGAAGAACAACAACAAAAAAAACGTTAATGAGAAACAAGATTTCATCTAAAAGATTCTCCAAAATAAAATTTGTCTGGCAGTCTCATTGAAATCTTCCCAGCTTTCTAATTTATGATGAGGAGCCCCTTGAGCACACTCAGAAAATATGCACAAATTTTAAACCTGCATTTCTATTTTTGTTTGAAAGGATAAAAGTCTATAATAAGCAGATACAATAAAAGCAAGAAATGTGGGTATTAACAATAATTTTGTGAAGCCCAGAACTTAACTATAAGAAATTAGAAATCAACAGAAATCGTTTTCTGTCTTACTCTTTTATTAACTTTGTGAATTTTCTTAATCTCTCAAAGTAGAAGTTTCTTCATTTAGAGACTGAAAAAATCTACCATGCAAGATACATATACATAATTAAATTAACATAGAAATTTTTTTTCAAGGATAAACAACTTATCTGGGTTTAAACAAGCACTTAATCATTCATAATTGCTATTAAAGGTATTTATGTTACTGTTAGCATTTAATGTAATTTTATCCAGTATATCAGACTTTTATTAAGTAGTTGCAATTTATCACTGGTAACCAAGTAATATTTTGCTGGCAATATTCATGTTATTCGGAGTGTCTATTTAGTTTATATCTTAAAAAATATTGCTATAACAAGTTGAGTGCTATAAGACAAATTGGCAAGACGTTAACATAGCAAAGTAGGGAGATTTAGCACAGAAAGATGGTTGAAAAAGCTAGGAAAGGTTCCCAAGGAAATAACCAGGAAAAGTGGTTCTGAGATCAATTTTAAACGAAAATTAGACACACACCAGCTAAACAAAATGGAGGAAGGAGTCAGATAGGAGGGCTGCTATTTTACGAAGAGATGTGCAGGTGTCATATTTGTGAAAATATTAGAATAAAAAGAGTTTATGTAGGAATCTGGAGACATGATCTCAGAAAATTAAAAGAAAGGTTATAAAACATGCTGTGAAAAAAAATGGCCTTTATTCTGAAGGTGTTGGACACTCAGGGCAAGCTAGGAAGTCAGAATTGGAGGTTAATTCTGAGTTCTCAAACCGTGTGTTGGAGGAAGCATGGAGCACAGATTTCAGAATCCTGAGACCACAGGGAACACAACCATACAGAGGGACAATGGAGGCATGATGGTGACTGAGCTAAGAGATGTATCAGAAGTGACAAAGGGGGGCAAATTGTGTCTAAATTAAGATCGGATATAAACGTTTTCTTCAAATTTAGATAAAATAATGAATTTCACTTATAAGAACAGTTACTAGATATTAAAAAGTCTTCACAGTGGAGGTTGAAAAACATTGGAGGTTAAGCTAGTTTATTGAATGACCTGGACTCGGCTTGTAACAAGAAACCAATCTATTATTAATTGCACGATCCCTCTGCAACAACTTTTTGGAAAAATATATTTTTTCAGCTCCTGGATAGAATTTTTGACAATTTCCATATTTTTTTAGGCATCAATATCATATATATTATAAATAGCTTTTTGCTTAGACATTAAAAATTTCAAATTTTATTTGGAATTTTTATATGATTGTCAACATAACAATAATATAGTACAGAATAGCATACCGCAATCTTGGGTCTACTCAAAGACCTATAATTTTCCAGTGGGACATAAACCAGTTGTTGTCTTCTTGGTATCCAGTTATTTCTCTAATTCGTAATAAGCTGCTACTTTAGACTCTTTCAGAATGAGACTCAGAGGAAGGAGAGGATTTGCTAAAAAATTGCATTTTCAAACTGGCAGAGTTACTTGTCATCTTGTGTTGGCATCCAATCCATAGTGGACACATCCTTTCTCAGGTACCATCTTTGAGGATTGTGACATTCCCTAGTAGGGAAGAGTAACTGCACTCCCAAGACATAGATCACATCAAACACTTCTCTGCCACCTCACTTAGAATTTCTTTCACATCCTTTGATTTGATTTAAGGGACTGAAGCACTATTCTTTAATTTTCTTTTAAACTTCTAGGCGGTCCTCGTGAGCAGAATTTCCAAAGTGTTCTTATTTTGATGTTGGTAGAGCACGTATATCTTGCAGCAATCAAGACTTGGCTTTCTTTCTCTGCTGCTCTAGCCTGTGCTGTGTTGCATCTCCTACCTGCTACTGGGGTCCTTAAGCTCCAGTGAGCATATGATAGACTCTTGTCATGATGACCTGAGGATCTCCTTCACTTGGCTCAAAGTGAAGGAAAGCATTCCATGCCGTTGCCTGAGAAGGGACTGAGGGATGTGATTGATGAGTTGTACGGTGCCAGTTCTTGCCAATAAGGTCCTCACTATCACGTTTTCAACCACAACCTCTCTTAGAAGAGGAAGATGTGTGACAGGCTAATGTTTCCCAAATAATATTTGAATCATTCCTTTTGTTAGTGATGTGTCACCATCTCATACTTCTATTTATTTGTTTATATATTTATTTTGAATAAAGGTCTCACTCTGTCATGTAGGCTTGAGTGCAGTGGTGTAATCACTTCTTACCACAGCCTCAATTTTCTGGGTTCAGGAAATCCTTCTGCCTCAGCCTTCTGAGTGACTGGCATTACAGGCACGCATCACTACATATGGATAATTTTTTATATTTTTTTGGAGAGATGATGTCTCGCTCTGTTGCCTATACTGGTCTCGCACTCCTAGGCTCAAACAGTCTTCTGGCCTTGCTCTCCCAAAGTTCAAGAAATGCAGGTGTGAACCATGGTGACCAGCACGCATCTCATACTTCTCAACAAAGGCAAGTGAAATGGGGCACTATTGTTGTGTTTTTCCCTCAGTTTTTCTTTAGAGGCTTCTGCAAAAACTCAGAGGCTTCTGCAAAAAGAAGGGCCTCTCTTATAGCCCTGTTACTGAGAAGTTCAGCATAGAATGTGTATATTTTGATACTGGGTTTGATTATGGTATGTTTGACGAAATTAGGAGGATAAAGAAGACAGGTGACAAAACTTTTGTAATACACTGTTCTTTCTCTTGTATTATGTACCTAAAAGAAAATTCTGCCTATGTCACATATATTTAAAGTGCTTTACATTATAAATTATGTGTGAATATATGAAATTGGATTATATAAATGTTAGCATGATGTGTTTATATGTATAAGTGTGCAGGTTTCAATATATAACAATGTGATGAACATGCATGCATAAGTGTTTGTACATCACATGATGCATATGTCTGTATGTGTATGCACATGCTTTATATACAGGCATTCTATGAAGATGCCAAGATAAAAATATTTTTTACTCAATAAGAATTCAATTTGGAACAATCTTTCAGTATCAACCCCTGAATTTTGTAGTAATATGCATTTGCATATTATAGATACTGAGTTGATGCATTAGGGAATACATACATTTAAAATAAGGAATTGAGTTTCTATCTAAACTACATGTTTTTGAGATATTAAATTTTAATGTAATTTGCAGAATAGGTGCGTTATTGTATTAAATATGCATTAACACATTTTAATGTTTAAATCCTGCTAACATATTTATCAATATTTTCTTTCTCACATGTTTAGTAAACTAACTCTGCATATTATCTGTGTACAAGCCATAGAAGTTGGATATGACACAGCAATTAAGTGCCACATTGAATATCTCCTTTTAAGTTTTCCTTCTGTATATTTGATATAAGTCTTTCAAACTGCATGGAAAAGTGACAACAAACCCTAGAGCTACGGTCTGTGATTGAGAGAATCAGTTATCCTGGTGTCTCTGGAAGCAAAATCAATTCATGTGTTCTGTCATCCTTAGAAAGTACTCTCTAACATGCTGTCAGCAATAAATTTTACAGGATTTCCCCAAAGTCAATTGCTCCTTCTATTTGGGATTAAGATGAAAGCAAATTGATTCTTCTCATACACAGAGAAAGCACGAGAGAAGAGATATTTTAGTCTACTCACTTCTCTTTTTTTAACAACAAATTTCTCCTGCCTCGCTAACATAAGGTCCTTAGTAATTGAAATTCTGGCTGTGAAATATACTCAGGCATAACCAACTTGAATGCAATTTCTCTTAAGAGTTACCTACCATGCAAGTAGCAAAAAATTTATTTCTGAGTAACTTATTTCTGAGCACACTAAAAAAATATAAGGAAACTCTTTTCAGCATTTTAACTGGAATGAGTGTCAGTATATGTTCAATTTGATTTTAATGTACCCTCTATAATATAGTGGTAATAATAACTTGTGTTTTTTTTCTTTAATTAAATAAAACAAATTCAGAATCAGCACTTAAAATATTTTACCAAATCTTTCTTTAAATTTACTTTGTAATAGATGGGACATATTAAAACTTAAATTAACATTGGTGAATTATGGTGATATTTAAACACGTTTTATTGAGTCTGACTCTAGGGAAAATGTTGGTATAGCAATACATGTTCTTCCCCTTTTTTGAACAGCATAAAAATACAGATGAATTTAAGAAAATTATTCCAATTGAATTAGAATTTGCTAAGGGTGTATAACTATACAAATTGCCAGGTGGGATTAACCAAAGGTTACTAAAGAAAAATAATGCAAGAGAAGGATCAAAAATAGAAACTGATGAAAAATTATGGAAAACAGTTTCTTTTGACAGATATGTATACAGTTATGTTGACTCCAATGTTGACATTTATACAGAGAGTAACAATTTTAAGTTTCTAAAGTATTATAGAATGTTCGATGTTAGGTTAGACTTCAAGTAGTACAGTAAATATCTAAATTAAAAGACAGACGCCAATATACTTTGTGAATTGTGTGTGTGTGCACGCTAGTCATTTTTTTATACAACTAATAGCAAACTAGATTGAAATGAAAATATAAACATTATGATATTGAATGAAGTGGTAATTGACTATACTGTAAACTTTGGTGAAAATAGTAGTAGTCTTAGGTCTTGAAGGATATGTAATAAATTAAAAGTAAAGGTCAGGACAGCAGTAATCTTTTTGTAACATATATAAAAGTTAATCAGAATATAGATAATTAAACCTATCTTTTTGTGCCATCAATTTTAGTTTGCTACATAACTGCATCAAAATATTTATGTAGACATATACATGTGCATTTAACTTGGGTTAACTGTAATAGAACAGGAAAAATAAAAACTTGTTATTAAAATGATAATATAAAATTCTAAATTTTAAAATAAATTAATCTGTGCTATGTGAAGATACAAATATATTTTCTAGTAATGTTAACTCTTCCAATAAAAGTTCAAAAATAAATATAATCATAAATCAGAAGAATTAATGTCTTTATGAAAGCCTTATAAGGTACACAGATGTTCTTACAAAATAATGTTGTTTTTAAGATATTTGAATATAGCTTGAAATTTATAGATATTTACCAATTAGTTTTTACTAAACATGTTTAGATAGTTGCTATTACTTAGTAATTCATGATCTGTGAAGAAATTTCAAGATCTCCATTTCTTTTAAATGTTGCAAACATATTTTTAATTTTATAGTTTTGCTGAATCACTTGTAATGCATTTTTTAATCAAAAATAAAATATTTATTTTGATAAATACCTTCCTTTCATAAGAACTAGGCCTTGAAATGACCTGAAAATTATAAGCTATGTTCCTCAATCTGAATTTCTTGGACTAAGTGAGGAATGGCAGTTTCTTCTGCAGTAGTTTGCTCCTTTTCATTCATAACAGAAAGTTTGTGATTGGAACTGTGTGCCAGCCAGCTGAGATTTTGAATAGAAGGGCCTCCTGCCATGAAAAACTCTTAGCACTGGCGTGAGATCTCCACACAGAGATAACGGACATTGGAGGGAACTGAGAATGCTTTGCAGCTAGAATTTAGTCTATATGATAACAAAATAAATATTTCATTCAAAACTGATGTTACTGTTTCAAAGGTTTCTAAATGCATCTATGATTATTTTCCTACATAAAAGTCATGTATTTGACATTGCTTTACTCAATTTTCTGGTACTGAAACATAGCATCTGTATTGCATATATTTATATAGATATAATCATTTTGTATATGTGGCTTAGGTGCCGAAAAGACAATGACAACATGTGTTCATGTTATGTCAACACATATGAAAGTTTTTCATTAAGCATCATGATCTGTTAAAATGACTTACTTCAACATTGGATCTTGAATAAAGCAGGGTAAGATCTGTATTGGACTTGTAACTCATGTGTCTCTGGGAATGTTTCCTAAGAAGATTTAGTTTCCCAAATTCTAAAAGAAGACTAACAGCATTTTTTCCCCAAGACCTTAGTAATATTTATTTATGAAAAGTATTCAAAGTGTATAAGACTGTTGAAAATATCTGAGGAAACTGTGATAGTTGTTAATACTTTTAATTATAAAACTACTGATCATAAAATGTGTCAAGTATGAGTAAATTTCTTTTGATACTTATAAGCTTATAAAATTATTACAGCATATATTAATGTCTGTATCTTAATATCAAGTTTATGCTTTTTAAGTCAAATAAATTGTTCTATATTCTATAATTTAATTAAAAAATGAGAAACAATTTACCACTGCTCTGAATTGGCACTCCCCCACGTGCAGGAATATTCGTCATTCTAGGGGCATCTCTCAGGAAAAGACATCAGAGATTAACCATATCTTGGCACCTGGAACCTCGCCTGACCTTACCACCTGCAGCAACCAGCCAGGCACTGGCAGTGGAGACTGTACAGAAAGCATGGGGAGGAAATCTAGAGCTCAGCCCCACTGGAGGCGACAATGTGGGAAGACATCATTTTCATTGTCCTGGAACCTGGGCAGAGACCTGCTTAACTCGCCCAATATGAACTGCCTGCATTCAGAGATATCTGCACCTCTATGTGATTGATTATTGCTGACTCAGAAAGGATACTTCAAATGCATGATACTGAAGAAACTCATTGCAAGCTTGGACACTCCCACCCCCCAACACTGAGCCATTCACAGATGCATGCAATTTGAGTGGCAGACCTAGCAGCAGACAAGTGGGGAGGTATACTTAACCTCCCACTGCAAGGATATGTTGTAATGTGCTCAGAAGTGGGTTTCTGGAGGCTCACACCCCAGTCAGCGGATACTGCAATCTGCAGGTAGCTTCTGAACTGAAAATCCACTCATTACATCCTAATCAAATCTCAAAACTACAGAAAGGATAGGGCAACCCTTCCACCTACAGCCTGTCTTCAAAAGTGAACAAATCCAGAGGCTCTATCTAAGGAAGAATAGGAGGTTGAGCTAAAACGTAAAAGCTATAATGCTTCCCATCGGGCAGTGGAATTAAAAAGGAAAGAAAGAGGGTAGAAACTGTCACAAATGAAGAAAAATCAACTGAAGAAAAAAGGTACACCCAAGACTCCTTGAAAGATAGCACTGAGAATCTAGGCTTCAGAACTCAAACAATGAAGAATTCTTATAATGACTAGTCTCAAGCCACAAATCCAGATATCAAGATATTGGTGAAGAGGATGAATAAAAATGAAGAAAAGCAAGAAGAAAGAATGAAAGAGTTGATAACTGAGATGATGACAAAAAAGAATACATTGAACAAAATAAATAACAAATTGGCAAGCATGGGAAGCAGAATTTACCAAGCAGAAGAAAAAAATCTCAGAGTTTGAAGACTGAAACATGGAACTTAACCAAACTGTTAAAAACATCAGAAGCTTTAAAAGATGGAACAAAACCTTCAAGAGATGTGTGATTATATTAAGATGCTGAACTTACAACTGATTAGCATTCCTGAGGGAGAAAGGGTGACAAAGAACACCATGGAACAAACATTCTATGAGATTATCCAAGAAAATTGCCCCCATCTAATCACAGACATGATCATCCAAACACAAGAGATTCAGAGAACTGCTGCAAGACATCAAGTGAGAAGACAAACTCCCAGAAATATAGGAAATATACACAAAGTAGGTACAAAAAAAATTATTAATGCAGCAAGAGAGTAAGGTCAGATTATCTATCAGAGAAGACCAAATAGAATAGCAGCAGACTTATTTACACTACTGGGTAGAAGAGACTGAATCCAATCTTCAAAGTTCTCAGAGATAAAAAAAAAAAAAAGAAAAGAAAAAAACAACCAATAATTTCCTACCCAGCTAAGCTAAGTTTCATCAGTGATGGATAATTAAAATCCTTCCCAGATATCTGATCCCTAGGAGATTATGCTGCTTCCAGATCAGCTCTACAGAGGATGCTTAAGAAAGTATTAGCCACAGAAGAAAGAAAGAAAAAAAAATGACCACACACTTCCCAAGATAATAGGAAAATACAGATTAATCAGACAATACATTATGACTGCAAACTTGAAAACACACACATACACCAACTCAAAAGTTAAAAGAAAACAAACAAACAAACAAAAACTTTATAAGAGCTTCATGACAGTGATAAACTCTCACATCTCAATAGTTAACCTAAATTGCACTACTGAAAAGACACAGAATGACAAACTGGATAAAAAACACAACCCAACAATGTGCTGTTTCCAGGACACATAGAGACTCAAAGCTAAATTATAGAAAATAAATTTTCAGGTGAACAGAAAACAAAAGAAGGTAGAAGTCACAATTTTAAAATCTATTTATCTACATTATCACCAACAATATTCCCCCCAAACACACAAAGCCATGGACACTAAACAGCACAATACTGAACAATTCCCAGGTCAACACAGAAACAAAAACAGAAATCAAAATATTCTTGGAAACAAATGAAAGCAAAGACAGATTTTACCAAAACCCCTTGGATGCAATGAGAGCAGTGGGGGGGGGGGTTATATCACTGTGAAAACACATCAACAAAATAGATCATAAATCAATAGCCTAACAAATCACCTAAGGGAACTGGGAAGGTGAGACAGTCAAACCTCTAACTTCAGTAGAAGATTCCAGAGCACAAAGTAAAAGTCTAAAAAAGGGACCTAGAGGACAAAAATATAGAAACAAATTAACAGAACAAAAACCTGGTTCTTTAAGATAGATGAACTCCAAGTCAGACTGACCAAA
This sequence comes from Carlito syrichta, assembly GCF_000164805.1. Classification (NCBI taxonomy): domain Eukaryota; kingdom Metazoa; phylum Chordata; class Mammalia; order Primates; family Tarsiidae; genus Carlito; species Carlito syrichta. The sequence goes on along the minus strand of NW_007258400.1, from coordinate 178,760 downwards.
AAAAGAAAGAAAAATCTCAAATAAACAAAATCAAGAAAGCAAAAGATGAAGTCACAACAGACCCTGAAGAAATACAAAAGATTATTTGAGACTAATATGCACACCTGTATGGAAACAAACTTGATAACCTAAGCCTCCTAAGTTTGAATCAAGGAGAAATAGATAACCCAGATAGACTAATAACAACCCAGGAAATTGACTTTGTCACAAGAAAACTAACTACATAAAAAATAAAATAAAAATAAAAAAGCACTGAACCAGACAGCTTTCCAGCGGAATTATATAAAACATACAAGGAGGAACTGGCACCAATCCTATTGATAGTATTGCCAGCAATTGAGAAAGATAGGACTCTCTCCAAATCATTTTATGAAGCTAACATCACACTGATACACAAACTGAGCAAAGATACAACAAAGAAAGAGAACTTCAGGCCAATATCCCTGATGAACATAAATACAAAAATTTTCAACAAAATTCTAGCAACATATCTCAAAAATTATCCACAGTGATTAAGTAGGCTTCATCTCTGGGATGCAAGGCAGTTTAATATCTGCAAGACCATAAATGCCATGAAATGTATCAACAGATGTATAAACAAGAACCACATGATTATATCATTAGACGCAGAAAAGACTTTCAAAAAAATCCAGCATCAATTCTTGATAAAAACCCTTGAAAACTCAGGTATGGAAGAAATATACCTCAAAATAGTAAAAGCCATCTATGATAAACCCACAGTCAACATATTACCAAATGGACAGAAGCTGGAAGCATTTCATCTGAAAACTGAAACAAGACAAGGCTAACAGTATTTATCCCTCCTGTTGAACATAGTTTTGGAAGTCTAATCAGTCAGGAGAAAGACATATGGGGTACCCCAAGTAGGAAAATATGAAGTTCAGATATTCATTTTTGTGGATGATATGATATGATCCTATACCTGGAACACCCAAGGGAATCTGTCAAAAACCTCCTTGCACTGATAAAGGACTTTGGCAACATCTCAGGTATAAAATCAATGAGCAAATGAGTTGAATTTCTATACAGCAACAACAAACAAGCATAAAACCAAATAAAATGGTACAATCTCATTCAAAATAGACACACACACACACACACACACACACACACACACACACACACACACACACAAATCAGATACCTTGGCATCTTCCTAACCAGAGAAGTGAGAGATCTTTACAATAAAAACTACCAAACATTGCTCAAAGAAACCAAAGAAGACACAAACAAATGGGAAAATATCCCATGTTCATGGATTGGAAGAAACAGCATTGTTAAGATGTCCATCCTGCCCAAGGCAATCTGCTGATTCAATGCAATACCAATTAAATTACCATCAACATTCTTCTCAGACCTGGAAACAACAACACAGAAATTCATAAAAAACAAACAAAACAAACACACACACACACACACACACACACACACACGATCAGGAATAGCCAAAACAATCATCAGAAGAAAAAAAAGTGGGAGGTATCACACTCCCATACCTTAAATTTTATTATAAAGCTATAATAATCAAAGCAGCTTGGTATTGATACAAGAACAGGGGTAGAGACCAATGGATCAGGATAGAGATTCCAGAAGCAAAATCCCAATTTCTCAACCAAGACATCTTAGACAAAGCCTCCACTAAGTCACTTGGGATACGAGAACCTATTCAGTGAATGGTGCTGGGAAAACTGGTTGACCACAGGCAAAAGAATGAAACAGGACCCCCACCCATCCTAATTCACAAAGATAAACTCCAAATGGCCCAAATACCTGAATGTAAAACCTCAGACTATAAGAATCTTAGAAAACACAGAAGACATCTTTACAGGAATTGGAATAGGCAACCAATTCTGATTAGAACCCCCAAAGCCAATGCCATGAGAGACAAGATATACAAGTGGAACCTCATCAAACTGAAAAGTTTCTGCAAAGCAAAAGAAACTACAATAGAGTGGGAAGACTGCCCACTGAATGGACAAAGATATTTGCCAACTATATATCTGACAAAGGCCTAACATCCAGGATCTACATGGAACTCAAACATGCAGAAAAGAAAAAAAGAGCCCCATTTAAAAAGGGTCAAAAGACATGTAAAGACACTTCTCAAAAGAAGATACAGGAGTAGCCAACAGACATATGAAAAAATTCTCAGTCTCACTAATCATCAGATAAATGCAAATCAAAATTACATTGATATATCACCTACTTCCAGTAAGAATGGCTATTCTTAATAAAACAAAAAACAACAGATGCTGGCAAAGATGCAGAGAAAAGGGAAAGCATCTACACCATTGGTGGGAATCCAAACCAATTCAGCATCTATGGAAAATAGTGTGGAGATTTTTTAAAAGAATGGGAAATTAATCTTCGGTACCAGCCCAGCAATTCCCCTTCTGGGAATATACCCAGAGGAACTCAAATTATTCTTCAAAAAAGATACCTCTGCACATACATTTATTGCAGCACTACTCACAATAGCAAAAACACGGAACCAACCATGCTGCCCACCAAAACTGGACTGGATTTTAAAAATGCACTACATATGCCTGAAGGAATATTAAGCAGCCATAAAGCAGGAAAAAATGATGGACTCTGCTGCAACTTGGATGGATTTGGAGTCTATCATACTCAGTGATCCATCACAGAATCAAAGAATTGAGTACCACATATTCTCACTCATAAGTGGACCCTGAACACCTATCATAATATTACAAAAAAGGGATTGGCAGGAGCAGGACAATGCACGAGGAGGGCGCAGGAGGCGCCTAACAGCAATAAGGGTGCCTGATCCTAACCCAGGCAAAGTGAGGTCCAAGGGGAGGTCCAAAACCTCACCCGTGCCTGAACCACTCATGTACCCAATTCTGACTTGTACCCCCCAACTTTAAATTTAAAAAACAAAGAAACAATAAAATAGGACTGCCTTTTTCAATGCCTTCTTAAATTACTTTAAATTAGACTCATTCTGAATTGTTATGGGATAACTTTGGATAAAAAATAGTTTAAGCTAATAACTATCAAAATAGTTAAATTACTATGTGTGGATCTCATATTAAATAAATAATGGATGATAAATATTTAAAATAATTTGGGGTTTTATCAATATGAGATGTGTCTGTATTTTCAGTACCAATTCTTATTATTTTAAACAATGTTGAAAACTGTGATATCCCCAAGCTGCTATGACTTGAATGTGTGTGTCCCTCCAAATTTCATTTGAAACTTAACATCTAATGCAATAGTATTAAGATGTGGCTTCTTTAGGAGGTGAATGGGATTAGCACCTTTATAAAAGTGACTTAACACAGATTTTCCCTATGCCTTTCTGCCTTCTGCCGTGTGAGAGTGCAGCAAGAAGTTACCAAGTTGGAAGCAGAGGGACTGTGCCCTCACCAGACACTGAACTTACTGCCACCTTGATCTCTGACTCACTGTCTCCGGAATAGGGAGAGAATAAATTTATTTTCTTAGTAAATTACTCAGTCTTAGGTATTTAGTTATAGCAGCATAAAAGACTAAGACCAAGTATCACACTAATTCCTTATCAAATTTATAAATTTTCAAGCTGTTGATGCTATTTGTTTCATGTTAGAAAAATTTGAGAATCTTATAAAAATATCACAAGCCAAAATGTTACAGCTTTACCCTTTACCCTTGTACACATGAATAAAAATAAGCACTAGTTTTCAAATTTCTAAGTGTTATATGTCATTCTTTTCACAAGAGTAAAAAATGTATTTAATCAACTATCTTGCAGTCCCCATAAGTAGTTATAAATGTAATTAAGATACTTTTGTCACCTAATTGCAAATATTTCCATTTTTCACAGAGAAACACTGACAGTGTATTATAAAAATTTTCAAAAGGCAGTGTATACAAACATGCTATAGAATAGATGGTAAAACCAATAATTCTGTTTCTTTTTTTTTTCTAAAAATGGGTTAAAACATAGGTATACCTACTGACAGATCACCAATTCCTTCCTGAGTTAAAATTATCAAAGTCCCTGTATGCTATTTACTAGTTTATTTTATTTGGTTGTGCTAAATGTGCAGTCAGTTGCATTTAATTTTTGTACTATGGTATAAGTTAATTTGTCTATTCTACCTTTCCTTGGGGCTTCCTTAAATATCAAGTTAAATATTTAAATTATCATTGGGAACAGGTGGACCCTCTCAAATGATCATATTTAGTAAAACCAAAAAAGGCAGCATCTGTAGAAGTTTCTTTGTTTAGGGTTTTTTTTGGTTTTGTTGTTGTTGTTGTTGTTGTTGTTGTTGTTGTTTTGAGTCGGAGTCTCACTCTGTCACCCAGACTGGAGTGCAGTGGCCGCTCCCGGCCACCGCAGCCTCGACCTGCTGGGCTCTGGTGATCCTTCCACCTCAGCCTTCCAAGTAGCTGGAACTACAGGTGCGCACTACCATGCTCAGTTAATTTTTGATTTATTGTAGAAATGAGGTCTAGCCAATTTGCCCAGGCGGGTCGCGAACCCTCGGGCTCAAGCAATCCAATCACCTCAGCCTCCCAAAGCATGGGATTACAGGCTGAGCCACCGAACCCGGCTAGGGTTTGTTTTTAAAATCACTGACCACATGCTCCAGTGTACAAACGTGTGTGTACTTTATGTGTATGCTACTCCATTAATATATATGACATTTAATCTTGTATAAAAACATAATTAAACGATAAAATAATTACACGCAATATTAAAGAAAAAAGAGAACAGGAATCCCAATCTTTCAACTGTTTGAAACTGGAAATTTTATAAAACTGGAGGATCAGTCCCTCCAAATAAAACCCAAGCCAGGCTGGTACATTGATTTCATTGGTGTGAGAAGCTTAGCAGAGGACCCAGGGTAGCTACCTGGACTTCTGATCTTAAGCACTAAGAGGTAAGAAATGGATTGTTTCAAGCCTCAAAGTGTGTGGTAGTTTGTTAAGCAGTAAAAGAAACCTTCTACTAATACAAACTTGTACCAATACTAATGTTGAGGAAAAAAAGGAAATTGAGGATAAAAAACTCATTTCTCATGGGATGACAAAAAAAAACCAACCAACCAACCAAACAAACAAACAAACAAAAAGACAAAACAGTAGGAATTGTGACAAGTATATTGACTATATTTTTGTCCATTAAGTTTGAAATAAAAATTTCTATTACATACTCATATCTAATTAATTTTATTAACACTATTTTCTAATATTTAAAATTTTCTTTTACTTTTTATTATCTAATTAACTTCTCCAAAATATTAGAATCCTATTATCTTAAGTTAATAATCAGATTTAAGTTTTTGTACAAATTGTATTTCTTGAGGTATTTTTCTAAAAAAAAACCTGCTGATATTAACTCTAATATTTGTAATAGTAAAATTTAGTGATACCGTTGGTGTGCTTTAAATAAAAAAGAACGCAGTATGTTAAATTTACACATAGTTGGTAAGCCAGAAGATTTTTCTTTTAAAATAAGATAATGTTTAGTTTCCTTTCTTTTTTACTTACTACCTTTAACAAAACTGAAGAGAAGATAGATCCAAACAAAGATAATTAGTAAAGTATGGCTTAATTCCAAAGTATAATGTTGGTAGTTACTTTGTGAGACTCTCAAACTGCAAAAGAAAATTTAAAAAATACAGTACAATACACAGAATGGTCTGTAATTTCTCTTTTAAAAAGTAAAACAAGCCGGGCTTCGTGGCTCAGCCTGTAATCCCATGCCTTTGGGAGGCTGAGGTGAGTGGATTGCCTGAGTCCGAGAGTTCGAGACTCGCCTGGGCAACTTGGCGAGACCTCATCTCTACAGTAAATCAAAAAATTAGCCGGGCGTGGTAGCACATGCCTGTGGTTCCAGCTACTTGGAAGGCTGAGGCAGAAGGATCGCCAGAGCCCCAGCAGGTCGAGGCTGCGGTGGCCGGGAGCGGCCACTGCACTCCAGTCTGGGAGACAGTGAGACTCCAACTCAAAAAAAAAAAAAGTAAAACAAGGTCTGGAGGACAAAGATCTTATGAAATGAAATGCCATATTTTGAAGATGAGAAGAACTCTTCAGGGAAAAATGAGACCTTTCTCAAAGCCTGACCCACATACACTCAAGCTCAGACAGAATAGCGAGCAGTGAACTTACCCACTACTGTCTATCCTTGAATTTGAGGATTCATATAATTCTTGGTCACCTGTTTAAAAGCTAGGACTAGACTGCAGGTTTGTCAGACGACTTTCTCAGAGGGGACAATACCAGAAGTCAGGTTTCACTTACTTCACCTCAGGAGAACAAAATAAATCATGATAAGCATGTCTCAGTTCCAATTCTAATTTAGCTGTGTTGATATGCCCAAGACCATAGGGTTCTCTAATGACAGTACATGGGACCTAACAAACTCAGTCACTATCATGGCTTACCTTATTTACTGATTCATTTTTTAATATTTTTAATGACTTGACTATTTTTTGAAACATAACATACATGCACGGATATTCTAAATCCCTAAAAAGTCTGTATGTGCTTTTAAAAATTGGTCATTTTAAGCCGGGCTCGGTGGCTCAGCCTGTAATCCCGCGCCTTTGGGAGGCTGAGGTGAGTGGATCGCCTGCTG
>NW_007258400.1:125172-172127 GCF_000164805.1 Carlito syrichta | reverse complement strand
AAAAAATCAGCCGGGCATGGTACGCATGCTGTAATTCCAGCTACTCGGAAGGCTGAGGCGAAAGGATCGCTGGAGCCCAGCAGGTCGAGGCTGCGGTGGCCGGGAGCGGCCACTGCACTCCAGTCTGGGCGACGGAGTGAGACTCCAACTCAAAAAAAAAAAAAAAAAAAAAAAAAAATTGGTCATTTTTATGTATAAAAATATTAAGGACTTGCACTGAATGTTCAACATGCTGACCATTAGATATTTAGAATTTCTCTTAATATGCTGGCATATATTTTAAGCTAGCATATATGTCACATGAACAGTGGTGCTGATGAAATACCACCTAGATATTTTGAAGGTAAGAAAAGATAACAAATTGGTCATCTTGTCTGCCAGAGTGCTTTTTCTCTCTGTGTATAATGGAGGTAAATATCACCATACAAAAATTCTTGCTGTGACTTTGTTTCAATGCCATAGATATGTAGTCTATCAACTGAAAAATACATAACATTACAGTTTATATTATCTCCACATTTTACCTCTGGGAGCTTGGAGTGTACTATCCTGTTGGATAAAATACTCTGTCTTTTCTTATAATAATCTATTTTATCTTTTCTGTGCAATGTATAACAATGAGATGAGCCACAAATCACATATGTGCAGCACTCTATCTGGCCTAATTTTTCTGCCCATTCAGTAATTATGAGCTTATCTTTTACTCATGACCTGTGGAATGTGTAAGATTAATGCAAAAATGTGAACAATAAAACAATGTATAGCTAAATTGAAAATCTTAGCAGTCTGTACATATACCTTCATTTCCATAACAAATAAAATTCTGTGTATGTGAGAATAATGAGTAGGTAGGCTTAGCTTGCTGGCATAATTTTAGAAACAATGCAAAATGAGCAAAGAGAGCTGGAGAAATTGGTAAAAATAAAAAAGGTATGGAAGAATGAATGGACCTACTGAAATTTTATTTTGTTGTAATAGTTGAGAAAAGATCATGCAAAACTCTGAGAAGCTGAAAATTACACCAAAGTACTCATCTAACAAGATTATTTTCCCCAGATATTTAAATATTACAATAGTGTAACTGTGCATTAATGGTAACAAAATTAATGCTTTCAAAAATGGTTCCCCTTATACAACTAATGGACATTTGGGCATTTGTGGTACCTTTCAAATAATGACAGAATTTGATCAGAGGAAAGCGCTTTAATGAGAAAAAAATTTGTCTATTTCCTATAAAATTATGATTTAAAGTTTATTATTTATGTTTGCAGTACTTTTTAATATAAAAAATCTATGATGATAATCATTTCTCTTTATAAATATATATGACCCTGATCATAATTTATACTTTGAAGTTTTATAAGCATGATCAAGTTTCTTTTTTTATTACATACATAGAAATAGATTGCAGTGATTTGATTTTTGAGTGTCTCTAAGTCTACACCCTATATTTTTTGGCTTGCAAGAGTAGGCTTGGAGGCATTTTTAAGTTAAGACCCTTCCTAAGCCAGAACTTTCCAAGTAAAATTGAGAGAAAATAAATTCTTAGACAAAATCTCTGAATGAAAATAAGAGATTTTTCACTAAATACTGGGTTCAATGAGTAAGGAAAATGGAAACTACCACATTTTTCACTAAATACTGGGTTCAATCAGTAAGGAAAATGGAAACTACCACATCTCCTACTAAAGGATTTCACTTTGCAATACATGCTGCCAGCACCAAACATCCTGCACTGAAGAAATCTGTTTAACTTAACCCTAATTCTCATTTTATTGATTAGTGAATATTTTTTCATTTTAATAAATTTACTAATATTTCATGCATGAAGTCTTGAGAAGTTATTTCTTATGTCAAAGAATGGAAGTTTTCTCTTTTGGAGAAAGATTTTTTTCCTCCTGGCATAAAAAATTTTTAATCATGTTAATCTAATTAGAGAATATCAAAATGTTCAAAAATGTAGGGACCTCTATTATAAATTATTGACATTGTCATTCACAAGAGCTTTTCAACAATGCAGAGAAATTTATTTCAGAGAAAATAATATTCAGGGACATTCAAAATATTCTTAATTAATTTTCCTTAATGAAGTTTTCTTATTAAAAAACTAGTGTAAAATTCAAAATAAAATTTTAGTGACATTTAGAAGGGCTTTATAGACTCATTAACCCTGTATAACGTTTATTATTATTTTATGATCAATAGGCTAGTATAGGTGAAAGATTGATCAAATATGTATAAAAATTAAAAATAAAATATTGAGATAAAAATTCTAGATTCACTAAGTTAAAATTCAATCTAAATTTAAAAAGTTAGATCCAAAATGAAATTCCAAAACTAGATATAAATAAGTCAACAGCATATGTTTCATATGATCCCAGATTTATGTGCAGACATTTAGAATACTTGGTTAAATGTATATTCAAATGTGTCTCCTCTATAGTGGGGACATTGATGCCAGGTCAGTTTCAAATATTTTGTATGTAGCCTACACAATGCACAGTGAAGCACAATGCATTATATCAGTTCATTCTCAAAACAAACCTATGTTATTATTATTTTCTTTTTAGAGCTCTTTAAGCTAAAGCATACAGTATTCCTGTAATTTTCCTTCAGGTCAAGTTTTATTTTACCCATTTGTAATAAGACTATATCAGTTATATTTTAATCTACATGTAGAAGAATGATTGACACCGAGTTGGAACTGTAAACATATTTGAAAGAATTAATGACTTGAGGAAATCTACACGTAAACAAGAATATTTCCACAGATAGACAGCAATCATAATAAGTAATAATTGGTAGCATATAACCAGTAAAATAATTGTCAACATATTTATAGGAATAAAAATTTGAAAAGGAAAACCCTTGGTCCACTGTATCATCTGTCAGGAAAGTTTCATGTTATCAAGTATGAAATAATGCACTATAAAATGATACAAACGATCTCAAATCTAAATAAAGGGTTTATTAGACTTATTTTAATGTTAGATTTACTTTTATTTTCCGTAGTAGAAATTATTTTTTTGTATAAGTAGCCAGCTTTAATATAAATTGCAAAATAATCAGAATACATTTATACTTTATTCCCTAAAAGTTTTAACATTAAAATTATCTATTTATATTCATATAGTTACTATGTGCTCAATGTGATTCTTTGAAGGGTGGAAGACTTAAAGACATTTGGTAGTTAAATAAATGCTTCTTTTTATCAGCAACTTTCATTTATCTTGGTTAGGAAATATTAGCATATGTGAATAGATCTGAGAATAAATTCTGTGCTACCAATTAAGTTATTATAAGTTTCCATTAAAAAAGGCAAATTACTTTGATTTTAAATTTTTTGACGGTATTAAATATGTAAGTTATAGATAGAGAGAATGAATCAAAATATTAACATAAAAAAGGATATTCTTCTAGAAATGAGAATTATTTCTCATGGAAATGGGGAATTGGATAATGGAACAGTGAGGAAGCTGAGCTAAGAGCGAAGTGTAGTGCTACAATGGAAAGTATAATTAATATTGTGGTGAAAGTTTAAGACCATTTAAATTTAAATTCTTCATGATATAGAACATTAGACTTAGACATAGAATATTGGGCAATAAGACGTTGTAACACAGAATGTGTGTCACACTGATTAGTGATTTAACATGAAAAACATTGCATTGTTATGCAGAATGGATTGAGAAGAAGAATGAATTCAAGTTGATCTTGAAACAGTGAAAAAAGTTAAGATGTATCAATGACTTTTAACAACATTAGGACAAATACGAATATTATCGGTCACATATTTTATAGGAAAAATTATAAGTTTTGATGATTCATCAGGAAATGATAAAATATATATCCCAATGTCTATCCTAGGAGAATAGACACAAAATTCTACCACCAGGCAACAAAGAAACATGTGACTAAAAAAATGATTTCAAAAGGAATTATGATTATTGAGTCTGAATATATTGAATCTGTGGTACAGGTTAAAAATTATTAAAAAGATTGTTTGTAAGTAGACAGAAATAGGTCAATTCTCTAAATATCAATTTTGCTCAAAACAATCTCCCAAAAGGCAACTGCTTTTTTTGCAAATGTTCTTTATCCAAAGAGAGCTAGAATATTTCAATGTCACAGAGTTGTAATAAGGATGGGGGAAGAGATAGAAGAAAGTGAGTGCACAAAACTGGGAAATAGAGTGGAGATTAAGAATTTATAAGGGCAATATAAATAGGAAAGAGTTACTTGTGGTCTTGTCGATAAAGAGAAATGTCCAGAGAGAAGGAGAAATGTAACAAAGAAAAAATTAATTTAGTATCAAATATATCATTATCTTTAAATTATGGTGAGAATTGGCAATTAGACATATTTTGTGTTTTTCTGTCAATTTCAATAAAGTTTTCAATTTAATTTTCATTTTAATTACTTAATCTGTCATATTTGAGCAAAATATGTTATTTATAAATTAACAATTAAGATTTTAGCTAAGAAAATCATTTTATCCCCCCAAACTAAATTGATGCCCAATACTTTTTTTTAAGGTTTAAACATATTTTCAGATATTTTGTTTTAACCATAAATAAACTAATACAAAACTATAAAATAGCCTTTTATTTTTTCTCAACATCATAGTTGGTATATACATTTATGCAGCATCATGGCAAGGCCTTTTTTCACTGCAAAAATATAAATTCACATACTTAAGTTTAGACAAATGATCTGAAATGACTGCCTGGGCAGTTATAAGTTAAAATAGTTTCTATGCAATTACATTTTATTTTTACTATTCATTCTGAGTGAGACAATATTAGGTTTTTCTCTGTGAGACTGTGAGTGCATGATATTTGAATGTTCTTGAAAGAATTTGAATGTACATTATTATATATTTTCACCCAGAATTTTAAAGTGACAGAAAGTCCTCATGTATATTCTATTACTTTCTGTGATTCTCATTAGCATTGAAAAAACAAATAAGATGATAATAACAATCTACTTATTTTAAATGTTTATCTGTTCCTCTAGGGCATTAAACCAGTAACATCAAAAGACCTGTTATATAAATTTAAAATGTAAATGCTATGCATTTAATTAATAAGAGATAACTGTCTATCAAGCATGGCTGCAGAGAATTATCAAGTTGGTATTATATAAAATAATAAAAAGATTTATCAGCTTAGCTCAGTTTTGAATAAAATAAGTGAAAGTCATAAGAGTTCAATGTAGTTTAAAAGTTATGTGAGTGGGTTTTAATTTTAATAATTGAAAATGGTCTTGTAATGAATGATGTTTCTTAATGAATTATCAACAATAAGAAATGAAGGTAACTTCAAGGTGCACCATCACTATGTTCCCTGACCAGATGACATCTCATCCATGACATATTAACACCAGTATAAGCATCTGTGTCCTTGGGTTAACACTTCATCTATATAAAAACTATTTTATTAATATCAATTGGTTTCAAGACATTTATTTTGCTGTATTAAATTATGGTTTTGAGGCTAAATTTTAAAAGAAATAAAATAATATACTAAAAGCCTAAATCCTAACTATGACTACTTTCCCACTTAGCCACCTTTTTATGATACCTTTACTGTAACACATACTTTGCATCTATATAGACATTCATACTATATAATAAGTAAATATTCAGAACATAATAATTACATTGAGGTTGGCTGTTACAATGTAATTTGTATTAATGGCTGTGTTGTTGCCTGAGAAAGAGGAAAATAAAATATTTTATTACTGAAAGTTTAGTATCTCATTAATGGATTTATCTACCTATCATGTATGTCTCTATCTATTGTACATGACCAATAAGTTTATAGGATAACAAGAAGTATGCATAGAACCCAGACATGTTTTCACCTGTGAATTCATTAATAAATATTTACTGAATACGTAACAGCATATACGCTAAGCAAGTCCTTATACAAGTTTAGCAAATACAATGGTTAACAATGACAATAGAAATGAAAAAACAACAACAAAAACAGAGCCAATATCTATCTGAGTAAGGACACATATGTTTGCATTTCTAACAAGTTTCCAGGTTAGAAATTTGGGATGATACCCATCCAGGGGCCTAGTATTTTGTGCAGTACTGAAAAAGGAACCTGAGCACATTTGGAAGTCCCATTTGGAATAGGGTCTGTAGAATGAGTGAACGTGAACTAAGAAAAAGAGTCTAGGGTTAGTTACCCTTTATATCCAGGGAACAATATTCATAGAGGAGATTTTATACAAAGGAGTAGCGTAAAGTTTATGTTGATAAACTCCATGAAGACAATGGCTTTTATTAAAATGTACTAGATACCTTTTTTCAAATAAAACATGGAAAAGATAAAAAGTAAAGTAATTAAATAAAAGGTAAAAGTATGTTATGGTCTTCATACACACATTCTAAGCATCAGAAAATTCTGTTAGTGAAAAGAGGAAAAATACATTAAGTAACACTATATTTGAATTGATTTTAAGAAACATAGATACTTGTTATAAGTGAAGGCAAGGAATGAAAGTCACAAGTTTGTGTTACTGCACAAACTGCATGAAAGATCAAGATTTTAAGGGACATCTGTGTTGTGCAGAATACATTGAGTTTTTATCTCTAAGGATTGAAGAATGTTGAAGAATTGCAAGTAGAGGTATCACATGATAGATTTACATTAAAAAGCTCATTCCAGCTTTGTGTGAATATGAATAAGGCAAAGGTTGTAGTGGAAATAGCAGTATTTATTAAGAGCTTCAAGAAATTCTTACAGCTTTTGAAGTCTATTCCAGGATCTCCGCTTAACAGATAAGATAGAATTCAGGAGACCAACTGGGAAATCAGAGCTCAATTAGGGAATTTTGCAGCAATTTTTGGAGTAAAATGACAAATGACAGTTACTGTATTACTAATCGTAATGAAGAAAAATGCATAGATTCAAAATGCATCACTGAGAATACATCAACGTTTTACGATGCTAGATTAAGTATAAGTAGATGAAATAAAAGAAAATGTCTACAAGAATGTTTAGGTTATTGTCTTGCTAAACCAAATGTATGAGTGATGAGTGAGAAATTAAAGTAAATGGTACATTATGAGTATCTTGTTTAGTGCATGTCATAATTTGCATTACTTGTGTAGATCTAAGTAGAAATATTTAGTAATCACCTAGATACACCAGTGTGGAATTTATTAGAGTTTATGGACAGGGATAAGGATTTGTTAAAAATATGTATTTTAGTCAAGTAATTTATCAAAGTGAGAAGAGGGTAAAGTTCAGAGACTGAGCAGTCAATTAAAGAGAAAACTGATGAGAATCTATGCACTCTTAGGTCAAAACCTTCTCTGCGTCTGTTTAATCAAATCTAAGATTATTTGAATAGAATTAGCTCTTCCAGTTAAAGAAAGAAGTAATCAAGGAAAAAAACACACAAGAAATTATAATGGGTTAAAGTATTGTTTTCCAATATTTCAAATACATATACCATTGACAGTTACCATTTTAAATTTCTTAGCAGATCCTTTTTCACTTGCTAAGGTTTTATTAAAATTCTAATTGTCTAAGGTTGACATTAAATTAATGTGCTTTCCATATCTGATACCTCTGTGACCCTTTTCAGAGTTCTGAAAGTGTACATAGTTTGCCTAATAAGAACTGTTGAATCTTATATTTTCTGTGTTAAGTTACTTCATTGTAACATGGGAACTTGTCAAATAGAATTTTTTAAAAGTAATCAATTTAAATTTAAGTAAATCAATTTCTATTTTCCTTGGATAAGTATGATGGATAAACTGGATCATGAAAACAGAAGACAAATATAATCTGGGGAAGAAAGTAAGGCAGAAGATCCATGTGCACAATGGAGAAATCTAATTTTGGAAATTAAATGCATGTAAGTAGAAATGGCTATGCATCTAGCTCAATTCAAAAAGCAGAATGAAAGCATTACTGGATTTGCCATGCATACATTATGGATGATGATTTCTTTATATCATAAGATAGTCGGCCGGATGCAGTGGCTTGTGCCTATAATCCCAGCATTTTGGGAGCCCAAGGTGAGAATATTGCCTGAGCCCATGGGTTCAAGGCCAGCTTGGGCAACATGGAAAGACCTCATCTCTACTATAAATAGAGAAAAATGAACCAAGTGTGGTGGTGCATGCATGTAGGTCCAACTACTTGGAAGGCTGAGGCAGAAGGATTGCCTGAGTCCAACAGGTCAAGGCTGGGGTGGCTGTGAGCATGCCACTGCACTACAACCTGGACAACAGAATGCGACTCAAACTCAAATAAAAAAAAAAAGAGAGAGAGAGAGAGAGTTAGTTAACACCAGAGATGGAGAAAGGAATATAGGCGTGTAGGAATAATTACTGTGCATTTGTAGGCAACACATATGCAGATAATTTATTATTATTTCTTTGTAGATACCTAACTTTTCTCCCTCTCAAAGCTAAACAGTATGTTGTTTCCAGGAAGATTTAGAAGCATAAAATATAGGTAAAACTTCAGTGGTTGTGTGTTCATAAAGCTACCGTAGAATCGGATTCCACAGCTGCATCCTGATACATAAAGAACATTTCAGCTGAAATATTTGCAGGGACAGCAACACTGCTTGATGATAAAGGGCCAACCTCCACAGTTTAAACTGCACAGCCACAACTGATTAGCTGATTGATGTGTTCTGGCTTTCTCATTAATAAAATTCAGATAATAATTTCAGGCAATTTATATAATTCATGTGAGAATTAAATTCAAGCATTTAGTAAATAAATAATTCATTTTTACCCATGGAATTGTACAACGTCTCAGATGTTATCCTGCTGATGCCTCTGTGACTAAGAAGTTTAATTTAGCATTTTCTCTGAAATAAACTGACTTATTCTCACAACTTTCACTCTATATGATTCCCATAAGAATTCTAATCCTCAGACATGTTAAGGCAAAGAAATGTAGTATAATTTTCTTTACTGGTTGGCATTGTTGATCTCCTTGAAGTCCTTTTCTAATTCTTTCTAATTCAGAAGAGTTTATGAAAAGATGTACGCCACAAAAATAATGATGTCAGTTTGAAAAGAGCAATATGACGATAATAGTATAAATATTATTTGACAGAAACATGAGAAGCTGTAAGAAATAGTCTGTCAGTACCCGTATTGAAAAATAAAAATGTAACATTTTGGGAACAGGGGTATTGTCAATGTTAATACCTAATGATATTGTTTGCTTTCTATCTACTAATCAGGAGTATTTTAATTCCAAGACTTCTATAATATAAACCTTATTATTGTAGGCAATAATAAACATCTTCAATACAGTTATTTTCAGAAGTGACATTTTCTTAAGACACATATTCTTTTACTATTAAATCAGAAATGTCTTTAGCTGATGCCCATCTGCATTCAGCCAAGAAAAAGTAAGGATTTATTTCATTTAATAGCTAACATATTTCTGTCATATTAATGAATTTTTTTTCCGCTTTGAGACTCAGGAAATGAGAACTAATCCAGGGAAAATTGTCTTTTTTCCATGCTTTGCTCTGCTTTCTTTGTTGAACCTCTTATTGGTCAACCAGAAGTCACTAGGTATTGTCAGGTTAAATAACATCAGAAACTAAATTACTGACTAAGGACTAATGGTTTATAGGTTTATAAAATATTTTTAAAGTCAAAATATTTTGACATCATTATTTATGTGTTTGTAAGCTATTTTAGCAATTAAAATTATATTTAATAAGTCTGGATAATTATAGTTTAGAAATGTTATAATTCTGGTCTCTATCCAGAGTTTTGGTGATTTTAAATTTTCTTGATCGATAACTAACCTAATGTAAACTGAGAACTTTGAAAGAATTCTTTGGGTACTGAATTCAAATATCTATATAAAATGTTTTCTGGAATATTCTTTTCATTAACTCAAGTAATTTCAATCACTTTTTTATTATATGTTTTTATGATTTAAATTTTAAAAGTGTATTTTACTCTTGTAATCTGAATGTGAAAATGTACTGATAATGAACTATGCAATAAACTTTTTACAATTATGAACACATTTAATTTTCATAATAAGGCTGTGAGAAGCTGCTATTATGCGTCTTATCTGCTGCTGCTATCTATTTTACAGAGTAAACTCCATTTACAGCATAGTACCAGGTTTACACAGCCAGAAAGTGTAAAACAGTATTGAAGTCCAAGCAGTCTTATCTCAAAACCATTAGCAAATCAGATATTTAAAGAAGAAACTCATTTAAATAAATCAAATATCACATAATCGCCACAAAATGAATAGAAAATGAAGAGGAAAAAATCATTTTCTAGATTACAATTTTTTTTTGCTAATGTGCCAATAAAATATAATACTACACTCATTAGTTAAACTTGGTAAGGAACACACAGTAAACTTGGTAAGGAACTCATAGGCAAACTTAATTAATGGGTAATAGGAAATGCTTTTCATAAGAATATGTAGGCCGGGCTCGGTGGCTCAGCCTGTAATCCCGCGCCTTGGGAGGCCAAGGTTAGTGGATTGCCTGAGCCCGAGGGTTCGAGACCCGCCTGGGCAACTTGGCGAGACCTCATCTCTACAATAAATCAAAAATCAGCCGGACGTGGTAGCGCACGCCTGTAGTTCCAAGCTACTCGAAAGGCTGAGGCGCAAGGATCGCTGGAGCCCAGCAGGCCGAGGCTG
This sequence comes from Carlito syrichta, assembly GCF_000164805.1. Taxonomy (NCBI): domain Eukaryota; kingdom Metazoa; phylum Chordata; class Mammalia; order Primates; family Tarsiidae; genus Carlito; species Carlito syrichta. Next base: position 161,457 of record NW_007258400.1, on the reverse strand, counting down.
CGGTGGCCAGGAGCGGCCACTGCACTACAGTCTGGGCGACAGAGTGAGACTCCCACTCAAAGAAAAAAAAAAAAAAAAAAGAATATGCAAATATAAGAGTTCAGTAAACTTAAAAGTTTCTCAAATAAGTGAACTATAGAAAAACTGAGTGCCACTGAAGAATTTATTGGGGGGAAAAACCCACACATTTATCACAAAATAAATAAATAAATAAAATCTAGAAAGGGAAAATAAAGAAATAAAACCTATTGGTGTTCATCTATAATTTGTCTAAAAACTTAGTTTTAATAACCTATTGCTTTGTTTCTCTTTTTTCCTTTTTAAAATAGCATTTGAGGTTTTTTTTCTTCCAAATTTTGACTTTAGGTGGAAATTACTTGTACCTGCATTTTTTAACTTTAACTGCATTAACTGTATTGGTTGCTAGTCCATTTTATCTTAACTACAATAACTCTAAGGGCCACTAGTCAATTCTCATCATAGACTTTATTATACAACATGGTGTAAAAATATTAGCCTGTCAAATATTAACATGAATTAAATATTGTTAAGTATTGGTCATTCAGTTTGTAAATAAGTAAATAAATGAAAATTTATTTGCAAGTTCAAAAGTCTCCAAAATCATATCTTTCAGATAACAAAAAAACCTATAAATTTTAGACAGATTTTTAATCCATTCTTTTTCCCATTATGCAATTCCTTCTTTAAAGTCACTTGAGTTGAATAGCTTTAAAACCCATGGTATTCTCTTTCTTTTTCTATTTATTAAATTTATTTTATGTTTTATTTATTGTACAGTGGAGGGGTACAAGTGAGTATTTACTGCATAAGGCCACATCTATTTTTAGTATTTATTTTCATCATGAAAATACTTTCCTATATTGTGGCAGTATCTCAAACAAAATTAAGATTAGTTACTTTTCCAAATTTTGGCATTTTTTACCTTGCTAAAAGCTAAAATGCAAACCAGGAAAAATGCCTTCATGAATAACTATGTAATAAGATGAAAGGAGCGTTATAACTTAACCCCATGAAGTTGAGTTGCCGTGCCAATCACAAAAAACTAAGTTGCTACCAAGAGAGAAAAATCACATAAATGTATAATAAATTATTTTGCTAATCCCCTATTCTTAAATATTTAGACTATTTTTAAAGTCTTTGTTCTTACACACAATATCATAGAAAACATCTTTTTTCACAGACTTTTGTTCAAGTTACTGATGATTTCTTTATGATTGAATCTTAGAAGAGGAATATAAAGACTTAAGACACTTGTACACATGACTGTTTGGAAACTATTTTTTTCTCAGCTCCAACTCTCAATTTATACCTTTATGTAAACTGATTCTAGAAGCTAAGACTCAGACACGTAAACCATATTTCTCCTTTGACACCTGCTCCCACTTTGATTCTGTGGATAGCACACTAGAGGGGAACAAAAAGATGGGAGGAGGGAGGAGAATGAGCTCTTTGTTTCTTATTCCCATCAGCATGATTCATGATACTGCACCTGTTTCTTCTTGATTCCATTTCTGTATTTGTTTTTGACTTTTGACCAGCTCATTGTAGTCCTCAAAGACTTCAGTCCTGGCAAGATAGTACCACCTCATAAAGGTCAAAGTCACCCCTCAGAGAGGTCCTTCTTACCTCTGAGACACCACCACCAACTGGACAGTACTCTTTCCTCAGATTTATTTCCCCATTGCAGAGTATCAGAGTGGAAGAAGTGACTGTTATATAAGATGCATAAATATCAGTGTACAGACTCAAGAAACATAAAAAAGCAAGGAAATGTGACACTTCTTTTTTTTCTTTTTATCTTTCCCTGAAATTTTATTTATTTATTTTTTAAATCAATATTTTTTATTATGATGTTGTGGGGTACAGTTAAGGGTTAGGTATACAAATATGCTTCATTTAAGCCCCCTTGTTGATAACAGGTGTCTCCCTGTCCCCAGACAGTGTTTACTGCCATTAGTCCCACCCCCCCTTCCCCTCCCCCCATAGTTTCCCCCACCACTGTCAGTCATTTTCTTATGGTAGTGCATTGGATGATTAAGGTCCACTGTATGAGTGAGAACATGTGATACTCAGATCTTTGTTTCTGTGAGAGGTCACTCAGTATTATCTAGTTCCATCCAGGTTGCTGCGAAATTCATGATTTTGTTCTTTTTTATGACTGCATAGTATTCCATCGTGTATATGTAGCACATTTTTTTAATCCAGTCCTCTTTTGATGGACAGCATGGTTGCTTCCAGGTTCTTGCTATTGTGAACAATGCTGTGATAAACATTCATGTGCAGGTATCTTTTTTTATAGAGTGATTTGAGTTCTTCAGTGTATATTCCCAATAGGGGGATTGCAGGGTCATATGGGAGGTTGATGTTTAGAGCTTTTAGGAATCACCATACTGCTTTCCACAGAGGTTGCACTAGTTTACACTCCCACCAACAGTGTAGTGTTGCCACACCCTCTCCAACAACTGTTATTTTTTGAGTTATTGATAATTACCATTCTGACTGGAGTTAGGTGGTATCTCAGTGTGGTTTTGATTTGCATCTCCCTGATGATTAGTGAGGTTGAGCATTTCTTCATGTGTCTGTTGGCTGCTCGGATGTCTTCCTTTGTGAAGTGTCTGTTCATATCTTTTGCCCACTTTATAATGGGGTTGTTTGTTTGTTTTTTCTTTTCAGCACAAATGTGTTCCTTGTAGATCCAAGATGTGAAGCCTTTGTCAGACCTGGAGTTGGCAAATACTTTTTCCCAGTCTGTAGGCTGTCTCCCTGCTCTCTTAATGGTTTCTTTGGCTTTGCAGAAGCTTGTCAGTTTAATAAGGTCCACTTGTCTATTTTATCCTTTATGGCCTGTGGGTTTTGGGTTTTGTTCAGGAATTGGGTGCCAGTTCCAATTTCCATGAGGGTATGTCCTTCATTTTCTAAGGTTCTTATGGTTTGAGGTTTTACATTTAGGTCTCTGATCCATTTGGAGTTAATTTTTGTATATGGGGATAGGTAGGGGTCCTGTTTCAATCTTCTGCATGTGGTCAGTCAGTTTTCCCAGCACCATTTACTGAATAGGTTCTCCTCTGCCCAGTGGTAGGTGGTGGAGGCTTTGTCGAAGATGACTTGATTGAGAAATTGAGGTTTTGCTTCTGGAATCTCAATTCTATTCCATTGATCTATATGTCTGTTCCTATACCAATACCAAGCTGTTCTTCTAAGGGAACTCAATAATTATCAGCTACAGAGTCCAATTAAAAAAGAGCTTATAAAATTATGCTAGAAACTTTTCAAGTCTAGCATGATTTAGGCATGCAGAGAGAGGAAACTCAAAACATCTCAAACAGATACAACCCAAAAAGGTCTTCTCTGTGACACATTTTATTCAGAATGGTAAAGAAAAATAGAGAATTCTAAAAATAGCAAGAATAAAACCCCTAGTGACATATAAGGGAACATCCATCAGACTAACTGTGAATTTCTCAGAAGAAATCTTACAGTCCAGAAAAGAATGAGATCATATATTCAACAGGATGAAAGAAAAAAAAAATGTCAACCAAGAATACTACATTCTGCATCGTAATCATTTACAAATGAAGGACAAATAAAGTTCTACTCAAATAAAAACTGAGAAAATTCTTCTATGATAGACTGTCCCTAACAAGAACTGCTTAAGGGATTCCTATACCTGGAAAAATGAAAGGCTGATATTTAGCATTATGAAAACACAAGAAAGTATTAAATGCACTTATAGAGCAAACACACAAATAAGAAAATGTAACAATTCAAATGTTATCACTAGAGAATGTTATCACTACCAAAACACAATCGTGCATAATAAAAGCAAAACAACAACAACAAAAAGATACATTAAAAAATTAACAAAATGATAGAAATAAATTCTCACATATCAATAACTAACTTTCATATAAATGGAATAAATTATTTACTTAAAAGATTTAGACTGACTGAATGGATTTTTTAAATGACCCAGTTATATTCCACCTACAAGAATCCCACTTCACCTGTAAAGTCACATATATACTGAAAAACAAAGGAGATGGAAAGGGATATTCTATAGAAACAGAAACCAGAAGAAAGAATTAGATATACTTATATAAGATGAAACAGACTTTAACTCAAAAACAGTATAAAAGAGACAAATAAGGTCTGTATATAGTGATAAAGGGACCAATTCAGCAAGATAATATAACAATTGTAAGTATATATGTGCCATAAAACAAAGTACCCAGCTATATACAGCAAATGTTATTAGAGTTGAAGGACGAGATAGACTGCAATACAATAATGGGTGTAAATGTCAGCACCCAACTCTGAGCATTAGACAAACCATCTGAACAAAAAATTAACAGTGGTAACAACAAAAACCATTGGGTATAAACTCCACTTTAGGACAAATGTAACCAACAAACATCTACATTTTAACCAGCCCCTGCAAAATGCTTAGTCTTCTTATTAGGACATGGGATATTCTCCAGATAGACCATATTTTAGGACACAAATCTTAACACATTTTCTAAAAATGCAGATTAAATCAAGTATCTTTTAAACCACAATGTATTGAAATTACTAAAAAAGACAGATAGTTAAAGCTGTACAAATACATGGAAATTAACAAACATTCTCGTGAATGACAATTGGGTACATTAAAAAGTCAAGAAGAAAATTATTATTAATAAAAATTATGCTATAGAAAAATTAGTGCTTTGAAGAAAGCATATGACAATACATGTGTAGATAAAAAATGTAATTATTTCAGATAAACAATCTATGATATATTTCAAAAAACTAGAAAGGCAAGAACAAATCAAACCCAAAATCAGTAGAAGAAAAGAAAGTAGTATAAATAGTATAAAGTATAAAAAGTGCAAAACTAAATGAAACAGAGAGTTAAAAAACAACACAGAGGATAAGCAAAAAAAAAAAAAGCTTGTGTTTTTTAAAACTAGACAAAATTAATAACCACTAACTAGATTAACTAACAAAAAATAGGCCCAAATAAAATCATACGAGGAAAATGTGACAATAAAACTGATACTATAGAAATGCAAAAGTTCATATTATGAATAATTATATGCTAACAATATGGAAAACCTAGAGAAAATGGATAAATTCCTGGGCACATATAACAAACAAAAATTGAATCTGGAATAAATAGAAAGCCTAAACAAACCAATATTAAATAACAAAATTGAATTAGTCATAAATAATTTTTATACAAAGAAATGTCTAGGGATAAATAGCTTTACTGAAATTTCTATAAGACTTAAATAGAAGAACTAAAACCAATCTCCTCAAACTATTCCAAACATTTAAGAATAGTGGATTCCTTCTAACTCATTCTTCAATCATTACCCTGATACCAAAACCAGAAAAATACACAACAAGAAAAGAAAACCACAGACCAGGAAAGAATAAAATCATATATTTCTATTGAAGACTATAATCATATATTCCTAAGAGATCCAATATCCCTGATGAACATAAATACAGAAATCCTCAACAAAATATTAGCAAACCAAATGCATCAGCATATCAAAAATATAATACACCATGATCAAGTGGGAATCATCACAAAGATGCAAGCAAGGATGGTCCATCATATTAAAATCAATGAAAGTGATATCACATCAATAAACTGAAGGACCATATGATCATCGCAATGGATATTGTCATTTCAATAAAAGACACCAAGTAAAATTTAACTTCTCTTCATGATAAATTTCTCAACAAACTGGGTATTAAAGAAATACATCTCAGCATAATAAAAGTCATATTTTATAAAACCACAACTAACATCATACAGAATGAAGAAAACTGAAAGACTGGAAGATGTTAATAATGCCTAATTTCATTACTCCTATTCAATACAATAGTAGATATGTTACCCAAATCAATAAGTCAAGAGAAAGAAATAAAAGTCATTCAAATTTGAAGAGGAGTAAAGAGTAAAAACTAAAATTTTCCCCCTTTCCTGATTACAGGATCTTATATTTAGAAACACCTAAAGATGTCTCTAAAAACTTGTTAAATTTGATTTTTAAAAAACAGTATAAAGTTGCAGGATACAAACTCAAGACAGAAAAATCATTGGTTTCTATACTTTAGCAATGCACTAGCTTAAAAGGAAATCAGTAAGGTTATCTCACTTACAACAGCTACAATAACATCTAGGAATAAATTTAACCATGGAGGTGAAATCCTCTAAAATCAAAACCACAAAACACCAATGCAAGAAATTGAAGGGGACACAAACAAGTGAAAAGACACGCCATGATCATGGATAGGAAAAATTTGTATTGTTGAAATGTCCATATTACTCAAATCAATCTACAAATTTAAATTCCATTGCAATGTTTCACAGAAATAGGAAAAAATTCTTAAATTCATATGAAACCAAAGAAGAAGCTGAATAGGCAAAGCAATTCTGAGCAAAAGGACTAAAGCTAAAGGCATCACACTACCTGAATTCAAAATATATTACAAGACTTTTTAGTAACCAGCACAGCCTAACATTGGTATAAATATAGACACAGACCAATGGAAGAGAACAACGAACCCATAAATAAATCTACTTTTTTATAGCCAAATTATTGTTGACAAGGTGCCAAAAATGTACAGTGAAGAAAGGACACTCTCTTCAATTAATGATGCTTGAAAAACTGAATATTCATGTGCAGGAGAATAAAACTAGACCCCTAACTCTCACCCTCTTCAAACGTCATCTCAAAATGTTTTAAATTCTTAAGCTTAAGATGCAAAACTATAAAACGAGTAGAAGAAAACATAAGGTAAACTATCCAGTAAACTGCTCTCAGCAAATATTTTATGGCTAAGACCTCAAAAAGCACAGGCAACAAAAACAAAATAAAGGCAAATGGGACTACATTAAACTAAAATGCTTGTACACCATAAAGGAAATGATCACTAGAGTAAAGAGTCAACCTGATGAATGGGAGGACATATTGCAAACTGTCCATCCAACAAAGAAATAAAATCTAGAATTTGCAAAGGACTCAAACTATTCAACAACAAAAACCACATAATATCATTAAAAGTAAGTAAAATACATGAATATACATTTCTTAAAAGAAGACATAGTAATGTCCAATGTTTATTAATAAATACACATCATTAATAATCAGAGAAATGCAAATCAAAATCACAATGAAATATCATGCTATCCCAGTTAGAATGACTTTTTTTTTTTTTTTTTTTTTGGGTTGGAGTCTCACTCTGTCGCCCAGACTGGAGTGCAGTGACTGCTTCCGGCCACCGCAGCCTTGACCTGCTGGGCTCCAGCAATCCTTCCGCCTCAGCCTTCCGAGTAGCCGGAATTACAGGCGCGCGCTACCACGCCCAGCTGATTTTTTGATTTATTATAGAGATGAGGTCTCGCTGCCCAGGTGGGTCTCGAACCCGCGGGCTCAGGCTCCACTCACCTCAGCCTCCCAAAGGCTCGGGATAGCCTGACTTAGAATGACTATTTTTAAAAGGACAAAAACAAACAAGCAAGCAAACAAGCAAAAACTAACAATGCTGGTGAGGATGCAGAGATAAAGAAAGTCTTATACACTGTTGGTGGTGATGTAAATTAATAGATCCATTATGGAAAACAGTATGGAAATTGCTAAAAAAGTTAAAAATAGAATTAATGTATAATTCAAGAATCTCAATACTGAATATATATATATATATACACACATATACACACACATATATATGTGGATATATATATATCAAAAACAAGGAAATTAGTTTATCAAGGAAATACCTGCATTCCTATGTTCTGTGCGGCACTATTCACAATAGCAAAGATATGGAATCAATCTTAGTGTCCATCAATGGATGAATGGATAAAGAAAATGTGGTATGTATGTATGTATGTGTACCCAAAATACTCCTAAGTATCACATGTACCCTGTACATATGTAAAAATATTATGCATCAATAAAAAATATAAGATATATAAATATATATTTATGTAAACATGTACACAATAACAAAGGGTTAAGGAAAAACAAATGGTAAATTTTGAGTATACAGAAAAATATGTAATTTTAATGAAGTTTTTAATGCACATATATATTCAATAAAACATAAATAACCCCGTATTAACTTGAATTTATTTGAATAAATGAAAAACCATGCTCATTTCAAATTATGTAAGAAATTTGATTGACAGAAAAATAATTAAGTATTCACAAAAGAAGCTATACAAATTCCTTTACATATAATTATTTTACATATAAGGGAAGAGATTTTGCCTAGAATAATGAAAAAGTGACTGTTGCATGATCTCAAGCACTGTGAATTCCAAGTTAACATCTAGATATATGGGCTTCAGAGTCATTGATTCAGAACTTATATAAAATACTTTGAAGACAGAAAAAGCACTTAGAAAAAGGAGGGTATTGCAAAGTAACATGTAATAATCTTTGAAGTTTATAGATTTTTAATTGCATAAACCCTTTTTAAAATTAAGATTTAAAGCAAATATTTATTTAAACTGTAATCTTCTTACTGTTTCTTATAATCTTACTATTACTGAATCTTCATGTTTAGAGTTAATAAAATAAAGATCATAGTCTTAAATCTCAAACAATAAATGTTTTTATGAACTATGTGATAGAATTGAAATCAGTTTAAGGCTTTGAAACATTAAAACATAAGTTAAAGTATTACCAATATATATAACAATTAAAGTGCATCTTTCTGGAATCTTTCCAATTTGGAAGGATTTTATTATTTTTATAGAATTAGTACTCTGCACCTCTCTTCATATTCATTTTTGAAAACTGTTAGTGTTGCACTTTGGTATCTTATTTCAATTGGTTCCAAACTGTACATATAATTTGCCTACAAAATAAAGCATTGAAATTTAAATGTTTTAAAAAATTAATTGGATGATGCCTCTGGGAAATATGAAAGAAAATGGAAGCAGAAGAATCTGGATTAAGTTCCATATCACATTCATCCCAGAGTAAGACCATTGTCCGTTTCCCTCTTTAACACATTTGACATCCATAGTTATGTACATGTGCATATATACACAAAAACAGACATAAAAACACAAAAAGAGACTCCAAGGATAAAAAGCCATTGCAAAAACATCAATAGGTCTATTTTCCACAATAGTTACTGTATGGAATACTTAATTTTTCTTATATTTGAGGACGGATTCCATTTTTTAGGCTATTTTCTAGAGCTGCGTGTTTTCCCACAACTGTCTACTATTTTATAGTCTGTTCTGAGCATTGATGACTGAAAAACAGAAAAAAGGAGCCAAGCTATAGAGTTCTAAATCTCTATTTAGGATTAAAATATTTTAAAATGAATATTAATGCTAGGAAGTGATAACTGAGAATATTGCCTCCATATGCACATATATTGTGAATTTATAAATTATCGGCCAAGAAATTTAAAAATAGATATATTTTAAATCCAACTTACAAAGCTTCAATTAAGGCAGCCCACAAACTTAATAGATGTCAACAGATATTTATTATTTGTGAGTCCATGTTTATATCCATTAGTTTATCAGTCTGATTGCTATAGTGACCGGTACACAGATTCTCAATTATTATTTAGAGTTAAGCTGTATGTATGTGAGCACACGTGGGTTAGGGATACTATTAAAATTTTATTCCTATTGTCTACTATAGTTTTTCTAGAAGAAAAATAATGTTAAGAGTATAGGAGATCTTGGTATAACTTGAGTACAGTGTATGAAACCTAACACAGTTCTTGAAACAGAAATAGGCTCAGCTAATAAGTATTAAATGAAATCAAAATTATGTCCTTTTCTTCTTCTTGACTGTGGGACAACACAATTCTCTTTTCTGGTTTAAGATTGTATGCACCGAGCGCAGGCCTGTGTGTGTGAAAGGGAGGATGGGAAATAAAATCATAGCTCCAGGTCTCTGTGTATACATGGAAAACAATGCAGCAATTTTTTTTGTTGTTGTTGAGTTGGAGTTTCACTCCGTCACCCAGACTGGAGTGCAGTGGCCACTCTGGGCCACTGTAGCCTGGACGCACTGGGCTCCAGTGATCCTTCCGCCTCAGCTTTCCAAGTAGCTGGAATTACAGGCGTGGGCTACCACACCCAGCTGATTTTTGATTTATTGTAGAGATGAGGTCTCACCAAGTTGCCCAGGTGGGTCTTGAACCCGCGGGCTCAGTCAATCCACTCACCTCAGCCTCCCAAAGGCGCGGGATTACAGGCTGAGCCACCGACCCGGCTACAATGCAGCAATTTACTGGAAGGATATACTCATAATTATTATTATTTTCTGCATTAACCTTCTGTCTCAAAACTAATCAATTGTTTATTGAACAAGTACACATTAGGGACATAAATTATGGTTATATTGTATCTTGGCTACAAATAATATTTTTAAAAATGTCACTGCAGTGTTAAATCTAAGGAGGCAGGGTTCTTGAATATTAAACTACTTGCTACCCAAAAAGAGACCAAGTGAATGATTAGTGATATGCTTAGACAGCAGAAAGAGCTAGTCTGCGTCATGTAAAATTTAGGAGACATTAAAAGCCTAAAAACGTATTGTAGAGTTTTTTTCACCAGACATGCAGTCGGTTATAAAAATGGTCACAAAATCACAATTATTGTTCCAAAATTCACTGACGATGACCCAGAGAGTTGTCCTTTACGAAGGTTTCCACGTTGCAATCGGCATCCTGGGGGGCTGCAATCAGGCATGGGTAGGTTCTTTGTAAGTTGACACTTTGTATAACTTCAGCTGTAAGGTTTCAATCAGAATTTATTGCAAGCAACCTTCGACTGCCACTGCAACCAGAAGTTAAATTTCCTCGTGTTTGAGGGGAATACATAACTCCAGGAGTGAGTTCACCTTCAATATCAGCAATCAAAAGCTGAAATACAGTCTGACACTTGAAAGTCATAGTAGAGTTGATTGCATTACTCATCAAATAAGAATATATTTCAACTTTTTTACTTACAATTTATACTGTGGCATGTCTTTATTACAATTAAATTGTACCGTAATGATAATATGTTACTATATAGAGAGTTGTCTCTATGTGTATGTATGTGTGTGTGCCATTAAGTTTTTATTTTTATTTTTTTAAGAGATGGGGTCTCACTCTTTTGCCCAGGCTGGGAGTGCAGTAGCATGGACATAGGGCAACTGTAGCCTCAGACTCCAGGGCTCAAATGACCCTCCTGCCCTAGCCTAAGGAGTTAGCTGGGATTACAGGCACGGGTTGCTACACTCAGCTAGGTATTTTTAATTTTTGTGGAGAGGGGATTTCCCTATGTTGCCTAGGGTGGTCTCAAGTTTCTTGCCACAAGCAAATATAAGTGCTAAATATTCACCACTATCTTGATAAGGAATTAGGGCAGGGTTGCTTGTTCTAATTTTATAGAGGAGTAAATGGAAGCTCATTTAATGGGCCACATAAATAGTATACCCCCCATATACCATATAGTACAGGGATAGTGAAGCAAAGATGTAATATTATTATTCCAGTCTGAGTTCAGTGATCTTTCCTCCATAAACTTTTGCTTCCCGAAACTTACTAACCAGTGAAGTATTTTGTTTTTTTTATTCCCTCTAGATTTCAAAGAAAATGCTAAACTATTTTTGCACATTTGAGTAACTGTCCCCTTAAATGAGAAATCTAGAAGCATAATAGATTTCAGAATTTTATTGAATTTGGAAGATTTTTGCTAAACAATATATTCTTAAACACATTCCCATGACAAGGAATGTTAATTTCAACAAGCAAACCAATTGCTTTATATCATGGATTTCAAAAGTTAAGTATAGATTATTGGGAGCCTATAAGTGAATCATAATAGATTACTTCTTGGGGAAACAACACCATGTAAATATATTTTGGAACAAGGATTTCTTATTTCCCTATTTTGTTGTTATCATCTAAAATTGCTTTAACAGACTGTCATAGACACAATTTTCTAGAATTTAATTCTTTTTAAAATAAAACTATTAGCTTGAGTATAGTTTTTTTATCTCTCTAAAATTTTCACGTAAATAAATTCTCCAGACAACTTTTTTAAAGTTTATTTCTTAACATGTTGGTTAAAATATATATTCACTACAAAACTAGAAGAAACTGTGTACTTTATTGGCAAAAATATACTACAGGGAATATAAGGATAATGTGTAATCAACATTAGCTTTAGTGAAAGAGAAGGCTCAATTTGTCCAAATGTAGTCCCCACTGAAAATATTTTTCTGCTAAATCCTGTTTTGAATATGATTTATCATCTATGAAGAGATCATGGTAACTTCATTCTTCACAGTAACACTAAATACATTTATCTATAAAAGTGACATAATATGATCAAACACTTTTTTTTTATTCTACTAGAGAAACATGATGGACTTTGTTCCTTTGAATAAACATGACTGCCAATTTGGAGTTTTGTTTTTGTTCTCTGGCTCACTTAAAAGTTTTGGGAAAAACAATATTGTTGTCAGCAATTTAATCATTGCTTTTATTCCATTACCTGAACAATACCTTACACTTAACAGAGACTTTTGCACATAGAAGGAAAGCAACAAATACTAGCTCAGTGAATGAAATGATTGAAATGAAACTTCTGAGTGATTTTGCTAATACATGAGTTATTTTTTAAAAACCTGGAAGCTTTAACTGAAATACATATCATGCTTGTTTTAAAAGAAAAACAGAACATGACCAGAGAAATGAAAAATATCCTCTGCTCTATAGTTTAAAAATATGACCTATCTCCCACATATATCCCAATAGTTAGCTGTTGTTGCAGTTAATTTTCTTTCATTTCAAATACAAAAGGAAATGAAATCACAGGGCCTATTTGAAATAAGAATAATTAGCTGCAGATCAATCTCAGGTACATATTTCATATAATTCATATTAATACAACTAGAAAAACCAATTCACTATTTAGATTGTATTTTTAATGCAAAATTTTATATTAAATATATATTCATTTTGACTGTAAGCATATTGGTTATAGTAAGTGTTCCACATTTGAATTCTTACTGTATGATTTAAAGAAATCCATTTGACTAGTCAAGGAACTAGTAAAACTTCAAATTGTGGATTATTTTATGGAAACTTAATACATAAACTTGAATCTATCTTCTCAGCATATTGAAAATCATCAGAAGAAAATTTAAGAAAGGAGCATCATTACTGAGTCCTCCTGACAGAAGTTTCCATATCTTGAATAGAAAAAGAAACTATAAGGAGGAAAGTTCAATATCTCTAGAACAGTTTTTTTAAAGGTCACAAGAAAGAAAATTGAAAGACTTTCACCCTAATAACCCTTGTGATTTGCATGTTAATAAAGAGGTTTTATCAAAATTAGAAAGCTAAAGTCATGTGGGCAGCCTTTGGTGTGAACCATGAATTCCTAGGGAGAGCAGGTAAGTCCATCCATCTAAGTGTTCAGGGTGCCTGCTCAGTGATCCAACTTTATCCTTCTCAGATGAACTTGGGCACTGGCTAGAAAAGCAGTTTCTAGTCTTGCTTGTTCTGGGTCTGTTAGCTGGGTATGCCTTATAGAAATTCACATGGAATCTTCTTTCTATCCCTTGCAAGTAAGAACATTATTAAATACCATACATGATGCAACTTCTCAACTTCAGATAAATCCTATCTGTGCTTGTTTACATATACCTGATTTAGCAAATTCAGGGACTATTTTATTATTTTTGTACAAACTGTATCATTAGGAACCAGAAAGTGGAGCCTATATATAACAAGAGGACACATTATTGATAATGAGATTATCTTGGTGAAATAATTCATGTAATTTTATAATTTCAATATATGGAAGTCTTTTCAAAATAAATGATTTGCTAAATCTATTATTTTATTTTCATTATTATAATTTTCTAAATTTGCACATTGAGATGAAAGGCTTGCTATGGTTTTGTTTATGGCCCATGTGTTAAAATTTAATAAACATATAGAATTATAAAATCTATTATAATAGCCTTTGGAAGCCAAGAGTCAGAAAAGTAAATGTTTTCAAAATTTCAAATGAATATTGACTATACCAAAAGCTAACTTTACTCAATAAATAAAATAATAAGATATTTCCAAACATTTAATGTCAAATGATCTTGTAGCTTGATCATAGCTACATGTTTAATATGTAAAAGAAAAATGTAAAATTACCATGAATTTGAAGTTATAATATGTGTACATATGTTTTTGTAAAATAAGAACTAATAACATAAAAATAGAAAATAGACATAATTGACACTCATAAAAATGAAATAGTTTAGATAGCTCTGTGTACAGTTAAAGTAAAATAATACGTCTACAAAAACTTCACATTTGGAATGAGAGGAGGAAGTGCTGACAGAAAGATGGAGTCAGTTCTAAATGTTTGTATTTCGTTATTTATGTGTCTTGAAGAAATCTGGATAGACAACCACATCCTTTAAATCAAGAATGATCACGTTTCAGATATGATTTCAAGTTTAACTAGCAATTATATTTTCTCAGCATAAGATAAAAAGGTAATTTATAAAATTATAATAATGAAAATAAAATAATAGATTTGGCAAATCACTTATTTTGAAAAGACTTCCATATATTAAAATTATAAAATTACATGAATTATTTCACCAAGATAATTTCTTTTATAAATATTGTTTGGGATGATCTCATCAGTGTGTTTCTCGTCTTGATAAGGTCCCAAACATAACTGAAGACCCTCCTTTATAAAGGTAGTATAGAGTGACAACTGAAATCTAATTCATATTTCTTCTGTTTTGAAATATTATATAAGTCATAGTCCACCGTGATCCTTGTTTTGTTCTAATACAAAATATTTACCTAATCATGTTTTTATGGAGTAGGTTAATCAGTTTTTATTCAATACACATATAAGCTCATGCATAGTCACTGATAATATGCACATCATTGATCTCTTGTCACACTCATATTTTGCATTGAGTTATTTATGTTTATCCATATTGTCATATTCAATGTTTCCAAGTAACTTGCAATGAATTTAGCAAAATCTAAATAGTATTTGCAAACGATACTTCAAAAACTAAGTGAAATCAGAACTCAGATAATGTGCAGGTTCAAGCGTAATGCTCTTTCTATTGTATAGCACAGTTCACAGTTCATATTTTGAAAATATGTTTTTATACCTGCTATAGATTAAATATTTGTGATTCCCCTAAATCTCATAAGTTAAAAATTCTAATCTCCAATGTGATAGTATTTGTAGTTGAACCCTCTGGGAGATAATTAGTTATGAGGTTAGAGTCCTCACAGATGCACTGAGTTCTCCATAAGATGACACATGAGAAAAACAAACCAGTCTCTTTCAATCTTTCTCTCTCTCTCTCTCTCTCTCTCTCTCCCTCTCTGCTATGTGAGGATGTGACAAGTAGGTGACTATCTGTAAACCACAAACGAGACCTTGCCAGAAGCAGACCATGCTGATAAATGTTTAAGTCTCTCAGCTTATGCAATTTTTAATAACACCCCAAACTGACTAAAGATAGTATGAAAAATGCTTTGTAAAAACTAATTTGAGATATTTATGTATTCTTACTTTTATGTATAAATATCTGTCCTATTTTACTTTTAGAAGGAGTACCAGTCAGTTACAGAATTTGCATAGTCATCATCCTATGCCCTATAAAATTATTTTGCTTCTGAGTGTATACATTCTTTATAGCATATCCCAAGAACAAAAGTACCCAACCAAACTCCACTGGCTTTCTAAGATTATTTATGTTATATTTGCATGGAGCAAAGAACATCAATATGTTCGATGATACCTATCTAAACAACTGGAAAATCATATCAAAGGCAAAAAAAAAAAGTTTTAGAAAGATGAAAGAATTTAATTTTAAGGCAACAGACTTTTTTATTGTTTATTGTGGTGAAAAAAATATAAGATGGCTACAGACATTTTTCAGTCTTTTCTCTTAATGTAATAGTGTATGCTAGGAAGTATACATAAACAAAAGTAAAATAAGCATGTTCACTATATTCATATTAGTAATATAGAAATATCATAATGAGAATATCACTGTATATATATATAATGACTGTCAAGCAAATACCATGAGTTATCTAGGCATATTGATTATATGGATTCTAATCACCACACTAAGCATATGATAGACTTATTGTTTTCCCCATTTTACAGATGATGGAATAGAGATGCAAACAGAATAATAAATTACTTTTCTGAAAGTACAATCATCAAATTTTTCCACTAAGTCATGCTCTTTTTCTTACAAAGATAGTATGACTGTAAGTCATGGTTTGACTGAGGTAGTCCATAAATAATGTATCAGAATAGTTCATTGAGAAAGGGATGATTAAATAAATTGAACAAAAAATCAAATTTTCACCTCTACATTTCAGTAAATGATTTCAGAGTATTCTATTTCACTGTCTCCTTCTCCAATACTTTCTCTCTTTTGCCCATTGAGAAGCATCACTTTCAATATTCCTAATAGAATGTGTTGCAAAGGTGATTGATGAAAAATATTGAGGCAACATAAACATTGAGAACTACAGCTTCATACACATGTTATATACCAAAGGAATATTGGAAAAAGAACAATTAATTCTGAAAATCAAATCTGAGTCCATTAGAAATTCCACTTGACTGGCTCTAAGTAAACTTGGACAAGTCCAAAGAGTTGAGAATATTGATTGTATTTACATATAGCCAGCCGTCAAGTGCCTAAAGCAAAAGATCATACCTTTGGTTTGCTACCCTTGGCCAATCAAGCATTCACCTGGAGAGAGCTCACAAGTATTTGGCAGGACTGAGGGAGATGTGAACAGCAATGAAGCAATCTGACAGACATAATGCTGTTGCTCTATTTGTTTCCAAGCAATGATATTAGAGGAAACTAAGCATTTTGAGTACGTAGAGACCATGTCGGTAAAACAGTACCATAAATGCTCAACTGGCAGAGGAAATGCCAGAAGAAAGCATTATAAATATTTATTCAGAGAATAAATACATTAATAAGTACATCAAGAATGTGAAGCGAATGTCAATTGTGGGCCATAACTTCTTTACAGTACAGATATACATAATAAAGTATATCCACACAAAGCTAGATAGTATAGTCTATGATATGCATAAAGGATATGCTATATAGCCTATTGCTCCTGGGCTACAAACCTTTACAGCAAGTTATTATGATGGATATTATAGGCAGTTGTAACAATGGAAAAGTATTTATGTTTCTAAATATATGTAACCCTAGAAAAGGTACTGTAAAAACAGTGTTATAATCTTATGGGTACATCATTGTATATATGGTTCATTATTGACCAATACATCATTATCTAGTGCATGTAGTGCATGACTCTCATGACTCTCATGACTCTCTCTCTCTCTCTCTCTCTCTCTTTTCTCTACCTAATATACTTTTATACATATCACATATGCACCGTGTTTTAAAAAGTCATTTATATGTTATATTAGCTTTTAAAATTTTTTTCTGAGGTTTTCAGGTGTAACTTCTCTATAAGAAACAATTGGGACAAGAAAGCCCTCATGTCTTAAAACGTAAGTTACTCCTGTCTCAGATGACTGCTTCACAAACTAAGAATGACGGTTTCCTGTGACTCTTACAAACAGAGGTATGCTGATGGCAAATTCAGCCTATCAGTGAATTTCTGTTGACTTGTGCGTGTATTTGTGTACTTGAGCATGCCCAGTTGCGGGGTCCCACCCCGCAAGGTCGTGAGATCTCCTGAATGTGAGTGATTTATAACACTGTTTTCACTGACTTAGGATAAAGATTAATCGTTAAGGTTTTTACTTAATTCAATAGTTAAAACTCTAAGTTAACATTTATAGAGTGGGTTTTCAGTGAACTCATAATATACTAATCAGATACTTTTATGATAACTTAGCTAAAGACAGAAAGCAATCTTGGGAGTCTGGGAAACATTACTAAAAGCTTCTTCTGAGTTTTCTTTAGAAACAAGCACTGCAGGATAAGAGAAAAGTAACGAAGACACCTGGACAACAAAGGCGATTACAGAACTCTGACGGACATAAAGCCCCAGAAGGAAGACTACTGCTAAACTTTCTGGAGACAGTTCAAGGACTGTAATTCGGGACTTTGGACTAAAACTATCATCTTTGGCCCTATGAATAAGACTCATTGTCTGAATGTTTACTGGGTTCTTGGCTTGTTTACTGCTCAGACCACTAGATGGTGGTAACTTGTAGAGCACATGTACGTGAAGGAATTTTCTTTGTCTTGCCCCTTTACGAATGGTATAAAAGCTCTGTGTTAACTAACATTAAATTGTCATCTGTTCAAGAAGCAGGTGTCCGGTATATGATTTTCGTCTTTCACCTATCCGTCTCTCCTTCAGGAGATCTCATGACCTTGTGGGGCGGGACCCTGCACCCAGTAGGAAAGGCTTTTATTTTTATTTCAAGAAGAATCTATGGATGTTTTAACTACCATGACAATTTGTTTAAAATTCATATTTATTCACCTCCTTAGTGATCATCAGACCCAGAAAAAAAAATTAGAGGATATATGTGTTTGTATGTATTTTTAAAATAACAATAAATTTGAGTAACCAAAGTAGAGGAAAACAGGGAGAAAGGAGAAAAAAAATGAAGAAGAAAAGCATAGGACAAAAAAAAAGACCAATAATTGTGGTCAGTAAAATTATTGTAAATAATTTTTAAAAATAACTGCAGGAATACCAAAAATGATTATGAGAAATAGGGCTAAACTATTCCAATTGTAAATCTTGTATATTTGAGGAAATCTTTAGATAGCTAGGTGAGAAATGTATGTGTTTTAAAAGATGGTTGAGGTTTGGCCAAATATCTCTGTGAAGGAAGGACAATTCTTCTTAGGAGAAAAAAAAAAAAATCCCTACTGTCTATATTGCTTGCTGAAGGATAAAACCTTCTATATGTGTCAGTGAAAAAAACGAGATAGAGAAGATTCCTATTTCTCTGTATAGTCACATTTAAGTGTCTGTGGAACATTCTGAAAAGCACTGAAAAGATAGAAACAAAGACATGTGACCCAGAGAGAGGAGATCAGCAGCCTCCTGTGAGACAAAAAAAGCAGTGGTTTAAATGTTCCATGACAATGAGGAATTTGGAGTATTTAATTAATTAATTTTATTTTATTTTAAAATTGGGGGGTACATGTGAGAACTTACTGTCTAAGTAAATTGCATGCAGGTGATGTTTGTGCTTCTAGTAGGCCCTTTCTCCTGTGTGTGGAGTGAACCTGGTACCCAGTGTGTGGCTGTGTGCCCCTCATCCCTCTTCCCTCTTCCCTCCCTCCTTTAGTCGTATCCAGCGTCTGCTATTCCTGCATGTGTGCCAATGTAGGATCAGCTTATGAATAAGAACATGCAATATTCAGTTTTTTTGTTTCTGTGATAGTTCCCTTGGTATGATGATTTTTATCTGCATCCATGATTGCTACAAAGGACATGATCGTGCTCTTCTTTGTGGCTTTGTAATAGTCCGCCATGTATATGTGCCACATTTTCTTTATTCAGGACACTTTTGATGGGCCTCTGGATTGGTTATATGTCTTTTGCTATTGTGAATAGTGCTGCAATGAACATATGTGTGTAAGTGTATTTTTATTAGAGCAATTAATGTTCTTCTGTGCATATCCCCAGAAATGAGATTGCTGGGTCATATGGTAGTTCAATTTTTAGTTCTTTGAGAAAATAACACATTGCTTTTCATAAACTAGCATATACTTCCACCAACAGTATAGAAGTGTTTCCTTTTCTCTGCAGCCACACCCAATTTAGCAACCGGAGCTGGGAAAACTGGCTGACCACATGTAGAAAAATGAAACTGGACCCCTATTTATCACAATATTCAAAAATTAACACAAAATAGATTAATGACTTAAATGAGACAGATCAAACTATGATAATCTTAGGAGAAAACTTAGGGAAAACTCTCCTAGACATCAGAGTAGGCAATTAATTCATTGCTGTAAGGTCAGAGGTACCGGAGGGTGGGACGGGCCTCGCCTCAACAAAATGGCTCCAACCCAGACCAGGAGAACAATGGGTGAAAGTGAGCCAGCAAAAAAAAAAAAAAAAAAAAAAAAATGAGTGACCGGAACTAAGACTCCAGCCACAAAGCCAGCCAGTACCTGTTACAGCGACTCTAGCAACTCTGTTCAGTCAATCACCAGCAGACGTGACAGCTGTCCCAACCAGTGATTGCTCTCCCCAACCCCCTCACAGCTTTCTCAGTGTGCCCTTTATAAACCCATCACCCATCTTGCCGGGCGCGACTTCTCCGGCCCACAGCTACATGGGCCGGTGAACTTTGCCCGGGATTGTGCTAATAAATTTTTCTTGGCTCCTTTGTTGCCGTTTTGTCTGGTCTGATTTCATTTACCTTACAATTGCCAAGTCGTCAAAAGCAAATACAACACAAGCTAAAACTGACAGGTATGAATTTATCAAACTAAAAATTTTTGCACAACAAAAAACATCAAGAGACTAAAAAGACAATCTATGGAATGGGAAATATATATATATATATATTGCGAGCCAAGTTTCTGACAAAGTCCTAATATTCAAGAACTGCAAGGAACTTAAACAAATCAATAGGGGGGAGAAAAGAACAATTCCATTAAAAATGGGCAGGAGAGGTCAGGAAGATGGCAGCTGAGCCAGTAGGACTATGCAAGTCCTTGTGTGACTGAGTGAGTATATGGAAAATTTTGTGTACATGCTGGTGAACTAATGGGCGTGTGGGTGACTGAGTGAGGGCTAAGGAGCTGGTGGCTAGGGCTCTCCTGGTGCAGTATCTGGTGCCGCAGTGGCTGGTCTTGGATCCTAGCGATTACCGGGACACAGAAGCCGAGCGTCATTTTCTTTTCCTTTTCTTTTTTTTTTAAATCAATAAACTCTCCCTGGGAAGAAAATGCTGGGAAAGACTGTCTAAGTGGGGGCTCGTGATTGGGTGACCAGGTCCCTGGTGAAACAACGGGTGCTACACTTTCTCAGCTTCATCCCTGGCTCTTTCCTGGTTGTAGAAGCCGAGTGTCATTGTTTTTTTTTTTAAACGGATAGAATTTTTCCTGTGAAAAAGCGGTGGAGACAAATGATTGGCCCAGGCTCTCCCTCACCATTGGAGCAGGAGAGAGACTACTGGCTCCTGGTTTGCCCCACCACTTCAGTGCCTGACAGGGTGCTGGCAACAGGGGCTGCAGAGGGAGTCCAGAGGCAAGGTCCCATGGAAGAGGACAAGAGGGGCGCCCCGCCACCATCTTGAAGGCAGGGCAGGAAAGTGCTGCGACTTGCTCACCATGGAGAAACAGACTCGAGCTCTGTGACTGGTGGGTCAACTACTCAGGGATTGATTGTGACCCAGAGGGAATATCCTGAGAGCACAAACTTTGGAGGGACCTGACAAGTACTAAATTCCAGGTGCCCTACCCTGATCCAGTGCAGGACAAAGAGTGTGGCCAGAAAAGGATGAGGAAGGACTCCAAAGAGATCTGTGGTGAGTCTGGGGCTGACCCAAACCCCCTCCTCCCCAGCAATCTTCTGAATGTCAGACCCACACAGCTGGGCCACAACCGAGAGTGACAAATCCAGGTGGAACCTGGACGTCAGTCGCAATGGCAGAACTCCATTCTAGGATAGGCCTGGGTGGGGCCCCCCTGCAGTAGTTACCTGGGGAAGAGACAGCCCCACACCTCCCCATAGGAGGAGATCTCCCTGACCATATGAGAGTGGGAGGGGAGGACTGAAGCCCCACCCACCTCCACTGCCCCTCCTCCTTCCCTGCTTCAGAACCTGAGGAAAGAGTGTAAGATTTGACTCTGTGGGAGAAACCTGATTAGAGGAATAATTACAGAGCTTTCCACAAGAGGAGAGATTTTTTTTATTGTCAATTATTTTTTAATTAAAAAAAAATGTTTGCCTGTTTGTATATGTATTTTTAAAATATTTTTCCTTTGTGCATGAATGTGTATGTGAAAGTTTGATCTGCAACACCCCCCAATTTCTTTTCTTTTTCTGTTTCTTTCTTCTTTTATTTGTTCTTTTCTGTGAGTGTGTGTGTGTGTGTGTGTGTGTGTGTGTGTGTAAATGATTGAGTGTTCATCTTTCAATTTTTTTGTTGGTTTTTGTTTTTTTGTTCTTCTGGGTTTTTTATTTTCATTTTTTATAGTTTAAGGTGTGTGTAAACATATGTATGAGAGTTCAATATGAATTCTTTTTTTTTTCTCCAGTCTTTCTGTTTTTCTTCTCTGTTCTCTGTTCTCTGTTTTGTGCTAGGCGTGTGTGTGTGTGTGTGTGTGTGTGTTTGTGTGTGTGGGTGTGTGTGTAGTTTTCTTGTTTTTTTGTTGTTGTTCTTTATTTTGTTTCACTTTGTTATACCAGTTTGTTTTGGGGTGTATGTGTATGTCTGTGTGTGTGTGTGTGCATGCATGTGTGTGTGTGCGTGTGTGTGTGCATGTTCAATTGCTTTTGCATTGGTTTCTGCTTTGCATCATCATATAGAGTGGTGGTGGGGAGTGGATCTCAGGGTACACATACCACAATAAGTGAACATTGTAAATTGCAAGTAGTCTCTGATTCCTAGTGCCCCATTCCCTACTTTATTCAAATTTCAAAAACTACAAGACACAGCAAAACTTCCCATCCACCGTCCTATTTCAAAATAGAACAAATCCAGAACCTGGATCAGGGAAGAACAGAGTACTAAGCAAACTTCAGAAGGGAAAGCCTCTCCCACTGACACTGAATAACAGAACTAAAGCAAAAGATCTGTCACAAATGAGGAAAAAACAAAGGAAGACTTCAGGCAATTTCAAGGGTACCAAAGACAAAACTCCTGGAAAATCAGACCTTGTTGCCCAAATAATGGAAGTCACCAAAGATTGTCCTCAGAGTACAAAATGGATTAGGGAATGAATGGAAAGAGTGAATAAGACCAAAGAAAGATAAGATGCAACACTGAAAGAACTTGTAACAGAGATTTTGGCAATAAAAAATTTCATACAGGAAATAAATAACAAGATGACAAATATAGAAAGCTGAATTAATCTAACTGATGAAAGAATCTCAGAACCTGAAGACCAGAACTTGGAATTAACTCAATCTATAAAAAACATAGAAAGAAGACTCAGAAAGAAAGGACAAAGACTACAAGAGATGTGCGATTATATCAAGAGGTTGAACCTACACCTGATTGGTATCCCAGAAGAAGAAAGGGAAATGGAGAACAGCTAGGAGCAAGTATTCCAGGAGGTAATCCAAGAAAGCTTTCCCCATCTCACCACAGATGTGATCAGCCAAGTACAAGAGATACAGAGAACCCCCACAAGACATCAAATGAAAAGATCAACCCCTAGACACATAGTAATTTGCCTACACAAAGTATGCACAAAAGAAAAAAAATCCTAATAGTAGCAAGAGAGAAAGGTCAGACTAGCTACTGGGGAAAACCAATCAAAATAGCAGCAGACTTATTGGCAGAAACACTGCAAGCAGGAATGGACAGGAGCCCTATATTCAAAGTCCTCAAAGATAAATAATTTCAACCAAGAATTTCCTATCCAGTCAAGCTCAGCTTCATCAGTGATGGAGAATTAAAATCCTTCCCAGACATCCAGTCCCTAAGAGATTTAGCCACTTTCAGACCAGCTCTACTGGAGACACTTAAAAAGATATTAAGTGCATAAGAAACCAAAAAAAAAAAAAAAAAAAAGAATGACTACACACTTCCCAAGAGAACAGCAGAGCACAGAATCAACAGAGAATACAACACAACAAGAAACTTGAAAACACACATACATTAACCCCATAGTCAAAAGAGACCAAACAAACAGAGAAAAACTTTATAAGAACCTTCTAACAGGGATAAGCAATCATATTTCAATAATCAGCCTGAATGTGAATGGACTAAATGCACTACTGAAAAGACACAGAATGGTGGACTGGATAAGAAATCATGACCCCATTATTTGCTACATCCAGGAGACTCATTTCACTAAAAGGGACACACACAGACTCAAAGTTAAAAGATGGAAAATGAGTTTTCAGGCAAATGGATCACAAAAGAAGGTAGGAGTTATGATCTCAATATCAGACAAAACAATCTTTAAGCTATCAAAAATTTAAAAAGATGCAAAAGGACACTACATAATGATAAAATGTTCAATCCATCAATAAGAAATATCCATCCTAAACATATATGCACCCAACAGAGCAGCACCAGAATTTATAAAGCAACTACTAAGTAATCTAAAAAAAAAGATACTCCAACAATATTATAGCAAGGGACTTGAATACCCCACTAACAGCCCTGGATAGATCATTGAGGCAAAAAATCAGTAAGGAGATCCAGAACCTAAACTTGACACTTGAATAAGTGTACTTAATAGATACCTGCACATTATTCCACCCAGCAATCACAGAATATACATTCTACTCATAACCACATAGAATGTACTCCATGATTGATCACATCCTTGGCCATTAATCAAGCATAAACAAATTCTATAAGGTTGAAATATTGCCATGCACTTTCTCAGACCACAGTGGAATAAAAATAAGTATCAACACCAACATTTCCCCAAAACCCACAAAGACATGGGCACTAAAAGCATGATGCTGCTCAACTACTAGGTCAACACTAAAATCAAAGCAGATATGAAAAGATTCCTGGAAACAAATGAAAATGAAGAAACTTCTTACGAAAAACCTCTGGGATGCCATGAAAACAGTTCTAAGTGGGGAACTTATACCTCTAAGAGCACACATCAAGAAAATGGAAAGATCACAAGTAGAGAGCCTAACAAATCACCTAAAGGAGCTGGAAAGAAGACCACCAAAACCCCAACTTTAGCAGAAGAATTCAAATCATCAAATTAAGATCCCAAATATGGGACACAGAAAACAAAAATATCATTAAAAAAATCAACAAAACAAAAAGCTGATTCTTTGAAAGAATTAACAAGATTGAAAGTCCCCTAGTCAGAATGACCAAGAAAAAGAGAGTAAAAGCACAAACCCAATCAGAAATACAAAAATTAAATCACAACTGACATAGAATAAATACATAAGATTATCAGAGATTACTATGTACCCCTATATGGAAAACAAACTTTATAACCCAAATGAAATGGAGGACTTTCTGACATCACACAACCTCCCCAATTTGAAACAATAACACATTCAGACACTAAATAACCAATAACCACCCAGGAAATTGACTCTGTCATATGAAAACTACCTACAAAAAACAAACAAACAAACAAACAAAACAAAAAAAACCTCTGGGCTTAATGACTTCCCAGGAGAATTCTATAAAACTTATAAGGAGGAGCTAATACCAATCCTATTGAAAGTATTCCTGGCAATTGAGAAAGATGAAATCCTCTCCAAATCATTTTACAAAGCTAACATCACACTGATACCCAAACTGGGTAAAGAGCCAACAAATAAAGAGAACTACAGGTCAATATTCCTTATGAACATAGATGCAAAGATCCTCAACAAGATTCTAGCAAACTGGAACAAAAAACACATCTCAAAAATCATCCACCATGCACAAGTAGGCTTCATTCACAGGATGTAGGACTGGTTTAACTTTCGCAAAACCATAAATGTAATAAAATACATCAACAGATGTAAAATCAAGAAACACATGATGATGTCATTAGATGCAGAAAAAGCTTTTGATAAAATCCAGCATCAGTTCTGATGAAAACCCTCAAACACCTAGGTATAGAAGGAACATACCTCAAAACAGTAAGTGCTACCTACAATAAACCCACAACTAACATATTGCTAAATGGACAGAAACTGGAAACATTTCCCCTGAAAACTGGAACAAGATAAGGCTGCCTACTCTCACCCCTCTTTTTAAACATTGTGCTGGAAGTCCTAACTTAGGCAATCAGACAAGAGAAGGAAATCAGGGTATCCAAATAGGGAAAGAGGAAGTCAAGTTATCCCTCTTTGCTGATTATATGATCCTATATCTTGAAAATCCAAGAGAATCTGTCAAAAATCTGCTTGCACTGATCAAGGACTTTCACAAGTCTCAGGGTACAAATTAAATGTTCCAAAGACAGTTGCATTCCTATACACCAACAACAAGCAGGCAGAGACCCAAATTAAAAGCACAATCCCATTCACAATAGCCGCCAAAAAAATGAAATACCTCAGCATCTTCCTAACTAGAGAAGTGAAAGATCTTTATAATGAGAACTACCAAATACTGCTCAAAGAAATCTAAGAAGACACAAACAAATGAAAAAATATTCCATGCTCATGGATAGGAAGAATCAACATTGTTGAAATGTCCATCCTACCAAAGGCAATCTATAGATTCAACGCAAGACCCATTAAGTTACTAATATCATTCTTCTCATACCTGAAAATGACAACACAGAAAAGCATATGTACAAAATAAATGACCACGAATAGCCAAAATAATCCTTAGCAAAAGAAACAAAGCAGGAGGTATCACAGTTCCAGACTTCAAACTTTACTATAAGGCTACAGTAATCAGAACAGCCTGGCATTGGTACGAGAACAGGCATACAGACCAATGGAACAGGATAGAGATTCCAGAAGCAAAGCCTCAATTTCTCAATCAACTCATCTTTGACAAAGCCTCCAACAACAACCACCGGGGAGGGGAGAACATATTCAATAAATAGTGCTGGGAAAACTGGCTGACCACAGGCAGAAGATTGAAACAGGACCCCTTCTTATCACCATACACAAAAATTAACTCTAAATGGATCAGAGACCTATACATATCCTCAAACTATAAGAATCCTCATCAAACTAACAAGCATCTGCAAAGCAAAAGAAACCATCAATAGAGCAGGGAGACAGCCAACAGAATGGGAAAAAAAAGTATTTGCCAACTGTATATCTGATAAAATCCTAACATCTAAGATCTACAAAAAACTCAAACATGCCAAAAGGAAAAAGCAAACAGCCCCACTGAAAAGTGGGTAAAAGACATGAATAGACACTTCTCAAAAGAAGATATACGGGAAGCCAACAGACACATGGAAAAGTGCTCAGCCTCACTTATCATCAGAGAAATGCAAATCAAAACCACATTGAGATACCACCTAACCCCAATAAGAATAGCCATCATTAATAAAACAAACAACAACAGATGCTGGTGAGGATGTGGAGAAAAAAGAACGCTCTACACTGCTGGTGGGAATGCAAACTAGTGCAACCTCTTTGGAAGACAGTGTAGTGGTTTCTGAAAGAACTAGAAATTGACCTTCCATATGACCCAGCAATTCCGTTATTGGTAATATACCCAGAGGAACTCATATCATTCTACAAAAAAGATTCCTGCACACGTATGTTTGTTGCAGGTCTATTCACAATAGCAAAAATATGGAACCAACCATGTTGCCCATTGAAGCTAGACTGGATTAAAAAAATGTGGTACTTATACACAATGGAATATTATGCAGCCATAAAGAAGGACAAACATATGAACTTCACAGCAACTTGGATGGATTTGGAGTTGATCATACTCAGTGATCTATCACAGAAACAAAGTACAGAACACCATATGTTCTCACTCATAAGCAAAACTTGAACAATTATAATACTATAAGAAAGGGATTAGCAGTAGTGGGAAACTGTCAGGGGAAGAGGGGTGGGATTGGCAGTTGAAGGAAACCACTAGGGGTTAGAGGGGCATACCTACATAATCAATGTTTGTATACCTAACCCTGAATTATACTCCACATCTTTATAATAAAAAAAAAGTAAAAAGAAAGTGGGCAAAGGACATGAACAGACACTTCTCAAAAGATGACATTCAAATAGCCAACAAACATCTGAAAAGATTCTCAGCCTCACTACTCTTCAGAGAAATGCAAATCAAAATTACAATGAGATACCACCTCACAACAGTAGGGATAGCTACCATGAAAAAAGTATTTAATTTCTGTTTCTAGTTGGTTCCTTTGTCTATATATCATAATTACCTCCCATATTCCCTCAACCTCTAGAAAAATTCTGTTTTCCCCAGAAGTCCTGTGTTAGCAGTGTTTGGGGCAATGAAGAAGTAGTGACTCTTGTCCCGAAAGGAGAGAGAAGGGACCAGCCCTTACTGCTAAGATTCGGAGTTAGTGTCTGGCAAGCAAGGCACAAGATTCTGCTCAGCTTCTCTTCCCAAATCAGAAATATTTAATACTAATGGAGGGCAGGGGAGCTTTTCTTCCTACCCTTTTCAAGATTTTTGAAAAATAATATAAGCCAGGGTCGGTGGCTCAAGCCTATAATTCCAATATTTTGGGAGGCTGAGGTGAGAGGATTGCCTGACTCTGCAGGTTTGAGACTAGCCTGGGCAACATGATGAGACTTCATCACTACAATACATAAAAAAATTAGCTGGGTGTGGTAGGTTGAGGTGGAAGGATCGCCTGAGCCCAGCAGGTCAAGCGTGAGGTGGCTGGGAGCATGCCACTGCACTCCAGCCTGGGTGACAAAGTGAGACTCCAACACTCCCCCCCACAAAGAAAGAAAACAAGAAAAACAAAATAAGGTAATAACACAGTATGAACATTAATGTTAAAATTGTTGTTTTAAAAACCCACCCTGACCAGGCAGAGTGACTCAAGCCTGTATTCCCAGCACTTTGGGAGGCCGAAGTGAGGGGATTACCTGAGACCATGGGCTCGAGAACAGCCTGGGCGAGACCTCATCTCTACAACAAATCAAAAAATTAGCCAGGCTTGGTAGCACACGCTTATAGTTCTGACTACTTGAAAGGTTGAGGAGGAAAGATCGCTTGAGACTAGCAGGTTGACGATGGGTTGGCTGTGACTGTGCTACTGTCTCCAGCTTGGGTGACAAAGTGAGACTTCAACTCAGAAACAAGAACAAACAAACAAACCAAAAACCATCCTCCCCAAATTATATTTTATAAAAATAAATATTGTTGTCTTTCATCTGTCTTGCACTAAACACTAAGAAATATTTTGTAAAAGGAATAATAAAAAGTCTCAAGGAGTTTGCATTCTAGGAATTTATTTTTCAATTATATACATATAAAATGTGCTGTTTTGTTTCTCAGGGATAGTTTAATCTGTGATCTAGTAACTCATTAATTATTTATTATGATGCCCCAAATTCTTAGTTTTCTAATGGCTGCTAAATACTACTGTCCTCTTATGGGGCATTTTTGCCAACCCCAGCTGGGGAGCTCTGAGCACTGCTGGTGTGAACAAAGCCAATAGGACCAGCTGCTGCCATGAGTGTCACCAAGCCGAGACTCTTGGTGCTGATAGCTACCTGTGAGGGATGATCCTATCTGCTGATGACATTGAGGCCAGCATCCTGGATGCTGCCAGGTGGTATGGGGTGTGGAGTCTCTGGTCACCTCTCTCCAGCTGAGCCAAGGAAGCTGCAGTCTGATGGATGCCTGGTCTCTCCACCTTTGCAAGGTGGTCCTGGTCCCTGTGGCGAGAGCCAGCAATCCAGCAGAGCATTCTACTGACTGCAGCCTGTCTGGCTCTGCCTGGTACAGCCCTGTGGCCACACATCCCAGGTGGATAAACTGCCTCCTCTCGGAGGCCCTGGGTGCTGTGTCACTGCACGTCCGCTTTGGGCCTGGAGTTGGTGAGGCTGGAAGGGGTGTGGGGCTGGTTTCCACCTCTCCACTGACACCTATGCTGTGGCTTCTGAGCACCCTTGGAGGGTCAGGTTACATCCACTAGGGTCTTGGTTTACCCCTAGCCCAGCAATGACACCTTCCTGCCCAGAGGGCACAGGTCTGTGATGCAGACTGCTCTGGGTGTGAGCAGGGAGGAGGCTGACTGAACCTCTACCCCAGGGAGAGACACCCCCAGGAGACCTTGGGTCTCAGGAGGGATAGACCAGCGACATCAGGTGCCCCCCTCCCCAAGTGTGCTCATGTCCCATTGGCCTGTGCCATGGTCACAATTCCTAAATGTTTCCCTACAGCAAGGACCTGTGGTCGTGGCAGGCATGTCTCCAAACAGGCGGGAGGCTCAGGAAGGTGCTGCCACTGTCTGCAGCATCCCAATGGGGGAGGGGTGGAGCAAGGTTCTGCAGACCTGTTGAGTCCAGGATAGAGCAGGCGCTGTCCCCAAGGAACTCAGAGTCATGCAAGTGGGGAAATGTCTGCATGTGTGTGTGGGGGGGGGAGCAACTTGCCAGGATGCTGCTCTCTAGGTACCCCACTGAGGAAGGCCAGAAGGACAGTCTTACCTCCCCAGATTTACAGTCCAGGCATGTTACCCCATGGACACACAACCCAGAGAGGAGGACTCTGGTGGACCTAGCTCTACCTCTGCCCTCTTCTGTCTTGAAGGACAACACCTCCAATACAGAGGCCCACTATTTTCTGTCCATATTGCCACAGCCCCTAGAGAAGGTATGACAAGTATTCGAGCATTCCTGTGCGTACCCACATTCCTGGGAGTGAACAAAAGGTATGCTTCTCCTTATATCCTATGCACTTCCAGTAAGTAACTTCAAAGAACACTCCCCTGCAAACTGTGCCCAACTGACTGAGAGATGTAAATCCCCATTTACTCCCTTTTCTTAGTAGTCAGTATCAGTGCAATAAGTCTTGGGATTTGTACAACTTTTGCATAGAACAACATGTAACAATGTATGATGTCTTAGGTTTTGTTAACTCCCTTTACTCTATGGCAAGCTTGATTAACGCTTCTGCTGGGTGTTACTGATAAAAAAGCTGTGAGATACCTCTGGTAATGTGGACCATAAAATGTCATTATTGACAAAATGTGGTTATAACTTAGGTTCTATACAATGTTCTGCTAGTCACACAGTCAGTGTATTGGTTCCAACTACCCTGAACTTTAAAAAGCTAACTGTAGAACTGGAAAGAGCAAACCAGGAAGAGTAATAGCCTTACATGGAAAGGGAACATACAAGTCATTGTTGGCGGAAATGTAGAGGTTGGTGCAATCTTAAAAAATAATGTATACGTATATATATAAAGAGAGATAGATAATATGTATATTATATGTGTACATAAATGTAAAATGAGAAAATTGCGGAAAAATTAATATTATTCTAATGCTGCTGGGATTTTATTTTAAATGCTAAAGATATTTGGTTAGGAAAAAAAAATCTAAGAAAGTCAATGGGATTGCAATGCATTTCATCTGAGACAGGAGAATAAATGACCTCAGAATAAATCTAAAGTGTTGGGATAAAAATTAAATTGCTTAGTGATTGTATTTTGTAAATTATTTTTATTCAGGATTAAACACTAAAGAAGATAATTGCAATATTATTGTCATCCATTGATTCAGTATTCAATAATAAATTATCAAGCAGCTAATATATTTGCCAGGTTATTGGCTAATGACTGAAGACACCAATACAATAATTCTTGGTGTTTATTTCTCAATAGTTACTACTGAAGTGCAGGAGACATGAAGTGGAGTCACAAATAAAGATAAAATAAATAACATTTTCATTAAGAAATAGTATGACATGTTACAATTAACCAACATTGATTCTTATCATTTTTTAATTAAAGAGATTATTTTTTCCTCTCCTCGTAATAGCTGGTCAATTTTATAACAAATAGTTGATATTTGTGAAGAAACAGATTCAACTGGTTTCATTACTTTGTGTGCTTCTTGAACAGTTTTAATTTACACATCATAAAACTCACTTAAGTGTACAATTCAGGCTAATTCCATTTTAATGGTTTCTTCTAAGTCTACAACGGATAGTTGGGCTAACATACAACATTGATCTATAATTTTGCTCTGTTAGAACTATACTCACCGCAATTAAATTTGTTAGATATTTTTCAATCCATGCCAAAAAGACATTGTGATCTTGTCACTGAGTAGAAAAGTTTTCTGACATTCATAGTACCTATAAAATACTTTGCTGCTTTGTGACAGCGATAAAATTATTCATCAAATATGCATTCTCAATGGAGTGTCAAAAAAATTGCCTTTGGTTCCATTGGCTGATTCTCCCAAATATCAGAAAGAATATAATTTTTGATATTTCATTTAAATTGAAAAATTCTTTTGCAATTCAGTATTGCCACTGGAACCGTAAAGCGATTACTGAGAGAGAGAGAGAGAGAGAGAGAGAGAGAGAAAACAGCCGCTGTCTCTGGATCATAGGTTTTGGGGTGAAAGGAGTGAAAGTAGTTTCAGGAAGCTCACTATTCACCTGCTGGGACAATGCATTGTGTTGTGAAGGTGATTCATTGCTCTGAAAGCACATTTCAAAAAGGTCCCAGGTATCAGTTAGCAGTGTATGTTTCCCAACACAAAAACAACCTCACCAGAGTGACTTCACTGAGATCCTGTTGCTCAGCAATCTTTGCATGTAACTTTTTCATTGTGTTTTTGTTCTCACATGATCACAAGATAGCTACTATGCTTCCAAGGGTTACATATGTGTTTAAATCCAGAAGATGGTAAGACCAAGGGAGGTAGTTTTGGTACCTATAAAAAGATTTCAAAATTTTCCTAAAGCCCTTCAGTGGCCAGAGCAATGTCATGGTAGCTACAGAGAAACTAGGAAATCTAGCTTTTTAACTGAATATGTTGTTACACTGAGTAAAATCGGTTGTGATAGGATTAGCCAAACGAAAAACTGATATTGAATAGACAAACACTAGTATCTAATAGAGTTAATTAACTCTTTATTTTTTAAATGCTACTGAAAGTGGATTTCTTTTGTTGCTATTCCCTATACAATCTGCAACAGTTTCGGAAGTACTTAGAATTTTTTCCCTAAAGAAGAAAAGATGAGATTTTTATTTTCAGTAAATTGACATTATGACACAGTTTTGCACTAATACATTCAATTTTTTTCCAAGAGAAAGAAATTAGTATTGGTGATTACTAGATAGTCATTTTTGTCTGTCTTATAGTGAATTGCAACAAAATTATTTTAAAAGATTTTTACAATTAGTTCCTTAAATTCCTTGATAGGTTCCTGGAAACTATGACTTCAAGAGAAATTACTTACAGGAATTAAAGAAGGTCCTCAAATAACATTATTTCCTTTACTATATTTCCTTGTAAAATTGATGAAAAATAAGTGTTATTATACTTCGTTTTACTTAAAATTTCAGTTTCCGAGAACCTATGGATGATGCTAAGTGAAGACTTATTGTATAATTATTTGTGCAAGCAATTATTATTGTTTTTATTGTTATCTATTAGGAATGGTCTATCAAGAAGATAAATTGGCACAACATTATATTGTGTAATCCTCTTTACCTTCTGTAAATCTTGTGATTCATAATTCAATCTTTTATCTCCTTAGCTATTATTAAATGTACAATATTGATTTGGGGAAACTATTGCCAAATAGATTTTCATATGGAATTATATAAAATTAAAATTAAAAGCCACAAAACTTTTAAGGATGCTTCATATCTTTTTTCAAACACATATGTTAATTTCCTTAAACATAATATTTTTGCTCATTGTTGGCATTAAATAAATTTGGTCAGGTTATATAAAATCAAAAATGTTGATTAATTTAATTACATTATGTAGACTAGAGATAAATGTTGAAAAGCTTGTTTTCAATTACATTCTATAAAACTCACTGAAGTCTTCTGTTGAGTGCATTTTTATAGTTGATTGATTTCTGCTACAAAATGTTAAGAAAAGGTCATCTTGAAGAATAAAAGCTATTGTCAGTAAGACCCATGTATTAATGATACTTGTTTCAAAAAGAGCATTACAGTTTACCTCATGTACAGACACTATTCTAGGTCACAACTGTCAATTCTGAAGATACAAGTTTGGTTGTTTTATTGTTCAGTTTTTATCTCCTTTTAAATGTCATTGAAAATTTTCTATGAGTATGTTCCTTTTATATATTATATTTGTAAAAGCATTCTTGAAAGTGCTTAAAAAGAAATTTAAGCTCATACAATTTCATAAATGGTACCTTCTCTTTTGAAAAAAGTGGATAGATATTTGACAAAAATTCTTCCAAAATATTCATTTTTTTCTACTTCAAATACAATTATTTCAAATTCTTATAATAGTTCACTGTATAGTAATTTTGAAAATTTCTGCCAATCCTAAACAAAGAAGAGAATAACATCAGCAACAACAAAATTTCAGAGTATTTAGATTTTTCCAAGGACTGGGCTAGGAGGATTGCATTAATTTTCTCATGGAATTATAATTCTAAATTTATATACGTGACAACAAGAGCAAAAAATTAAGCAATGTGATCAATTTACTAAGAAAATAAGTCGTATTCTAAAATTTGAACATAAAATATCCCTATGTTGTTTTGCAATGAACCTACTATTCTAGAAAAAGATCAATTACACCATTTATATCTTATTTATATTAATTAAACTTTAATATGAGTTGAAATAGCACATTGATTTTTTTGGTAGAAAGGCAAAGTGAGAAGTTTCTTTGTTATATTTATAATGATAACAAGTCAACATAAGTAATAATATGACTGTGCCTTTGGAACAGATAATTATCAGTAGGAACAATGCATGTTATTTGATGTTAAGTGCTTTGTGCCTGTGAGATAGATGTTTGTAATGCAGAAGTGTTTGACTGACAAGATATTTGAAGTTCAGTGTCTACCCTTTTTTAACATCATGCAGCAGAAACTAAGATCTAACTACTACATGTATTCACTCATAAGCAGACCCTGAACATTTATCTAATGATACAAGAAAGGGATGGTCTGTAGTGGGACAATGCCAGGGGAGGGAAGGGGCACATAACATCAATAAGGGTACCCAAACTTTACCTGTATGATGACCACATATGTACCTAACCCTGAATTGTACCCCACATCTTTAAAATAAAAAATTTCTCAAAAATTGTTAAAATATACAAGTGCTTAATAAAATATATGTAGTATACCCTTTGTATATAATTAAAATGTAGCCTGTTTGATCTTACTAGTTTTGTGTACCCAAAAATAAAATATAGAATTTATCAGTAGAAATATTTTCCACTACTATATTTTCTAAATAAATGTTTTAACATTAATGGGTGAAAATAAATATTGTATGAAAGTAATTAATGCATTTAAAATGTTTGTAAACATTAAACTAAATAAATGACTCAAGAGTCTTTTTGGGTGTATAGGGAAAAACCTACTATGAGTACTATCAATCCAAATATAAAGATAGCATAATTGACGTCAATAATTCACACATTTAATGTTAACTATAGCCAAAAGATCTGACATTCATCATTGTTAGCACTATACACAATTGTAAGGAATGTTTAACTAGGATTTTGTAAGAAAGCATACCCCACTCTGTTTTTCTGACATCGGGTTTTAATCCAGATTTTCATGTTTCTTGAATTAGTCATTGGGAAGATTTTATATATTTATGTCAAATAGACACAGGCTTAATTTAAGATATATGCACTAGCAAAAATACCATAAAGTAATTCAGAAGTTATTGGCTATGATACAGCAAGCAGAGAGAACCATCAAGTGATTAGCAAAGTAATGAGCATTAATAATTTTTCATTTCCATTTAAAAACTGCGCACTGGTCTTTTCCTATAATCTTTTTATTTTGTTTCTATGGCCCTGAAATGACACCCACTTCTGTTTTTTTTTTTCTTTTTGAGTTGGAGTCTCACTCTGACACCCTTGACCTGATGGGCTCAGGTGATCCTTCTGCCTCAGCCTTCCAAGTAACTGGAATTACCGGCACACACAACCGCTAATTTTTTTGATTTATTGTAGAGATGAGGTATTGCCAAGTTCCCAGGGTGATCTCAAACCTGTGGGCTCAGGCAATCCTGTTAGCTCGGTCTCTCAAAGTGCTGGGATTATAGGCATGGGTCACCACACCTGGCCCTGGTGGGTTACTGGTTCTGTCTTTGACCTATGTTAAAGGAACTAGTTGCTCTGTGTAGCAACTTGATTATTCAACTTCTGTGATTACATCTGAAAGAAATTTTATAGTTTCTAGTGATGCATGGAAATATTGAACATTCTGATCTAGTTTAAATTCAGTCATCACTATAGTAAGTGGATTGGGTTAAGATTAGTGTTGTGTTAATAAACAACCATCATCCCATATTTCTCTAGAATTTGATTCTTTAACCACTAAATATGACTTTCACATTCGATAACCCTCCTCAAAATACCAAGCCTAGATTTAGCTATTTTCTTAATTATAAAAAGGTTTCCTTTACCTATTAACTCTATAAATCTGTTTTCTTTTCTTTTCTTTTTTTTTTTTTTT
>NW_007258400.1:26368-125152 GCF_000164805.1 Carlito syrichta | reverse complement strand
GTCTCGAACCCGCGGGCTCAGGCAATCCACTCACCTCAGCCTCCCAAAAGTACGGGATTACAGGCTGAGCCACCAAGCCCGACTAAATCTCTTTTCTTTACAGGAATCTGACCAGAAGTAGTATATTTCTTTTATATTTCATTGTCACATTTATCTGCACCTTTTGAATGGTAGTTAATATTAAAAAAAAATCACTTCTTAATGTGCACTCCTCCTTTGCTGTTATATGTTGAGCAATATCATGAAGCAGTTATCTCAACAAAAGGTTTTGAAATGATAAATTATTCAAAATATTTGTGTTTCACCATAAGTATTAATGAGACTTTAATGTAAGAAAATCTAGATATTAGTAAATCAATTCTGTATAGTATAGCAATTTAGTAGCTACATAATGTATTTTTCTTGAAACAGCCATTTTTATTTATTTATTTATTTATTTATTTATTTATTTATTTATTTATTTATTTATTATTATTTTTTGAGTTGGAGTCTCTGTCACCCAGACTGGAGTGCAGTGGCTGCTTCCGGCCACTGTAGCCTCGACCTGCTGGACTCCAGCAATCCTTCCACCCCAGCCTTCCAAGTAGCTGGAACTACAGGGACGCACTACTATGCCCGGCTAATTTTTTTTGATTTATTGTAGAGATGAGGTCTCACCAAGTTGCCTAGGCGGGTCTCGAACCTGCAGGCTCAGGCAATCCACTCACCCTCAGCCTCCCAAAGCACGGGGATTACAGGCTGAGCCACTGAGCCCGGCTAAAACAGCCATTTTTAGATGATTTATAAAATAGGGAGATAAGGTCTCCTGTGCTGCTTATCATTAGAAAATTTTGATGGATACCCAAATTTATCTTTTATGAAAGCAAGGCAATCCAAACACGGATCTTAGTAATAAGCACTCACAACTCAACTTACTTTAGAAGCAAAAATAACGTTTTATTACAGTTGGTCTTCAATGAAAGTAATTGTAAACATTAAGATGAAATGGCAATTAGAAGATTGGAATTAAGTGATACTCTTAAAATACACCATTATAAGTGACTACTACTCTCACAGTTCTTGTATAACATTCCAACCAAAGTAACTGATTCTTTGACTTCTCAGTGTTTGTATTTTATTCTTGTCATTTGACAGCACAATTTTAACTAAATTCATTAGTTCTTAGGGTGCTTAACTGCAGAGTAATAGGGCTTTTAAGTACAAACTGCCAAAAATAGCCTCAGCTTTGAAGAATAATGAACATTTTATTTTATAACCCCTCTTAGCACTTTCTCCAGATAACTGGCTGTCTGAAATATTTGCAGATTTAAAAGATCTTTAAAAACGTTTTATTCCCTTAATGACATAGTAGAATATCTATCCATAGGTTCTCATGATGCAATTAGCAGCACAATGCTGATATTAAGACAGTATCAAAATAAGGCCAGAATTTTATCCAACACTTTGTATCATTTTTTAAAAAGTAGATAAATGAAGGAGCAAAGAAAATTCCATAGGGCAGCATGACGATCAACCTATTTATGATTGAGATAAACTTATGTTTGTTGTTTAATAAAGTATACTCTGAATCTGCAATAATAATGTATAACAAAATGCAATTTTATTTTATTTTATTTAAATATTATGGTATTGGTTATCGATATATTTGCTTTCCCCAAATCACAAGCTACAGCAGAGTCCAGGGAGGGAGATATTGCCCTCAGAATGCTTGATCCATCCAGGTGCATATTACAGGCATAGAGCATTTATGCAAACATATGCAAGCATTCACATTCTCAGGGTCATGAATACACAATGGCCATTTGTTTCTTAACCAATGATATGCACAAGAAGTATATGGTAATTTTTAAAAAATATGACATACAGGATGTCTATATCTTAGCAATATTATATGAAGTGAATATAACATTTATTTATACATAAATATTTGACTATACATAGAGATTATTAATAAACTAAAATCATATGTTTGTATGCATATGTGTGTGCATATAATCCCAAACAAGACAGCTGAAACATTTAGTAACATTTTTTTTTTGCTCCAGGGAGATGTATATTTCAAGTGATATTTATACTTATATTTGAAAATAAATAGTTACTGGAAAATGAAACAAAATGTGAAGCAATAATGTTAAATAATGAGTTAGCTTAAGGTTTTCAATTAATTTCAGTTTATCATGTTGACCAATAATGGGTACTTATATATATGTTGTTTGTTGTTGTTGTTGTTTTAGTTGGGGTCTTACCCTGACACCCAGGCCACCGTGCATGGCTAATTTTGTGATTTTTCATAGACATGAGGTCTCACTTTGTTGTGCAAACTGATCTCATCCTCCTTGGCTCAAACAATCCTCTGTCCTAGGTCTCCCAAAGTTCTGGGATTAGAGGCATGAGTCACTGCACCCAGCTTATATGTACAGTATTTTGTGCCACCAGGTCATAAACATTTTTTTTCCTAAATACATAGTAATATCTTGGAACTCAAAGAACTTGCATGTCTCATAATTATTTTAAGTCACACTAAATTATTTACTTTTAGAGCCTGTTTTTATCTATTTTTACTTTATTTAACTGTATATTACAATATACTCCATAATTGTAATACATATAAGGATATACATATATATATATATTCATGCATGTGTATAGTCTTCATTTCTTCATCTATATATTTGTCCTTCATTGTTTTCTTCTTAAGTTATAAGAAACAAAGTGTTAAGGAGTTATGCCAGATTTATTTTTGTCAGTGTACTTGGATATTGGAGCATGCCAGAGAAAGAAAGGAGTTAACTGACCTAGTCAAATCCTCTTGTAAACATAATAATAACAAACTCTTGGCAAACAATTTAGTGGTATTAACTATTGAGAAAGTGTTTTTCTATAACATCATTTTAGCTGTATATACCTCATGGGCTAAGACCATAGTAAACAAATCAATAATCTGTAGACTTATAGAACAGGATTTCCTAAAATATGAGTTATATGCTATATAATTATAAGAGTATAAAGAGAAACTTGTGCTCAAACATGGCTCTGTTAGGTGTTAGTTATGTGGTCATGCCATGTACTGGAAAATC
Organism: Carlito syrichta; assembly: GCF_000164805.1. Lineage (NCBI taxonomy): Eukaryota > Metazoa > Chordata > Mammalia > Primates > Tarsiidae > Carlito > Carlito syrichta. The sequence goes on along the minus strand of NW_007258400.1, from coordinate 122,075 downwards.
CCACCTGTTCATCTATTCAAAGTACGTCTAATATTATTAGAAAGGAACTAGGGAGCTGCTGGAACATCCTGGAATCTCCCTGTTTCATCTGTCACATCATTATGTATGTCCTTGAAATTTTAGGGAAAGTGACACTGTTTTGTTACTGAACACTTGTATAAATTAAAAATGAGGGATTTATTTAACCAAGTTTTTAGTGACAAATTGAATGTTAATGAACCTGTGGTTTTTATGTTTTTTGGACTATGCTGCTATAACAAGACCTACAACACATTATTGAGTAATCTTCATTCTGATTTTGGCATGATATAATATTATATTATGGGATATGATTGATATAATGTAAGTGTTTTAGCCAGAAAAGAAGAGAGTAGGATTCATATTTTTTCTAATAATAATAATAATAATAATAATAATATGTCCTTGGCATTATTCTCATTTAATTTTTTAATGTAACACAATATTTGAGTTCTAAAGAATTTGCCCATGTTAAAAAAAAAGTCAATCCAAGACAGGGCAATTTACCTAATGTAGTACAATTTTATATATGAGGAGGGACCCAAAAGAACCCAGAATTTATGAAAAATTGTGTATTTATCCTTACATGTTAAAACTTTAGTCACCTTCAAAGTACTTTCCATTTGAAGCAATGTACAAGAGAAACACTTTTTTCCCTGCTCAAAGCAGTTTTGAACTTGTTAATTTAATTTAATTTATTTTTTATTTTTTGAGTTGGAGTCTCACTCTGTCGCCCAGACTGGAGTGCAGTAGCAGCTCCCGGCCGCTGCAGCCTCGACCTGCTGGGCTCCAGTGATCCTTCCGCCTCAGCCTTCCAAGTAGCTGGAACTACAGGTTACCACGCCCTGCTAATTTTTTGATTTATTGTAGAGATGAGGTCTGGCCAAGTTGCCCTGGCGGGTCTCGAACCCGTGGGCTCAGGCAATTCACTCACCTCAGACCCCAAAGCGCGGGATTACAAACTGACCCACCAAGCCTGACTGAACTTGTTAATTTTAATGCCTGTTAGTGTTTCTGCTGTTTTTGTTTTGCCTCTTCCAAATCTGCAAAACATTTCTTTTGAGAATTTTTTTCATCCAGAGAAACAACCAAAAAAATTTGCTCAAGGCAAGATCAGGTGAATAGAGAGTATGGGGCATGGAAGTTATACTTTTTTGGTCAACTGCTGAACACTCAGTATTGTGTGGGCAGATACTTTGTCATGGTGGAAGAACTAGTCACTTGTTTACCACAACTGAGGCGTTTCTTCTGCAAATCATCTCTCACAAAAATGCTCACTGGTAGGTACACTGCTACACTGAATGGGTTTCTAGAATGTTTACCTAATGGAGGAAACCTTTACTGAAAGGAATCCATTCTCCAAAAGATAATTCTGGCTTTTTAGGGTCTCCCTTCATATGTATCTGACAAGTATGTGGCAAGCAAAATCAAATAACAAGTAGAAAATTCCAATGAATCGTTTAACCTATCTGACAAATCATTATAACCAGTCTAATAACAGAGCAAACAGTGTATCTAAAAATCCTATTCAATGTATGTAATATTTCATATTTGTTTCAAACAGAGGAGTGTGTTTATTTAAAAATTATAGGAATATTGAAAGAAAAGTAACTTCTTTTTTAGATTGGACATAAATAGAGGATAATAAAAATAATAATGAAAGCAGTTAATTTTTCTTCAAGTATCCAGTTACATAACAACAGCTTATATAAAAAAGCACATAGAAATTTTAGCCATTGTTTTCTTTCATTGTAGCAAACACATGCATACAAGTTATATGTTAACACGCTAACCTGTTTTAGGGTCCACGGAGAAGTAAGGTTGTCCCTGGAGAATGCTGTAAACCACCCGAGCACTGTTTCCATAGGTAGGGTCATCTGCATCAGTAGCTGTCACCTGTAGAACAGAGGTACCTGTGCATTCAGGAAAACAAATTTTAGTGCATGATGGCATTTAGCACATGATTAATTTGAACAAAGAAAAAATAGGTATGCTGAAATGTCTATGGAGAGCAGTAATGGTTATGTCCTACTAAATTTAATTAAATTTATTTATAGTATATTATTTGCTATTTTTCTTTGCCATCAACTGTACTGAAAGAGAATCAGAGTATTTAGTCTCAAATTTTTTTTTTTTTTGAGTTGGAGTCTCATTCTGTCGCCCAGACTGTAGTGCAGTGGCCACTTCCGGCCACCGCAGCCTCGACTTGCTGGGCTCCGGTGATCCTTCCGCCTCAGCCTTCCAAGTAGCCGGAATTACAGGCATGCGCTACCATGCCCGGCTGATTTTTTAATTTATTGTAGAGGTGAGGTCTCGCTGCCTAGGCGGGTCTCGAACCTGCAGGCCCAGGCAATCCACTCACTTCAGCCTCCCAAAGGCGCGGGATTACAGGCTGAGCCAGGGAGCCCGGTGCCTCAAATTTTTAATATGACTTTTTTATGTGCTGATAACATGATGAAGGGTCTCTTTTGCCCCTCATACAATCAAGGTTGTGTTGGAATATAACTCAAAATCAAATTGATATTAACTGTAAGGTTAAATCAAAGTGGGGTGAAGGCATATATTTCATGTTTTACAATGATTCAATAAAAGTGAAGGTGGAATGGTTTGTGACTAAGGTGGGAAGATGGGTGAGTTGGCATTAAATTATTGATGACATCACAACAGCCAATTCAAGTTGTTTTCTAGTATCCACACTTTTAATTTCTTACTTGGACTATTAATGACTCATAACTGGAATACCAGCATAATTATATTTTAAAAATGGACATTAGAATAAGCATATCGCACTGGATTTTTTAAGGTTAATATGCACTTCAGCATAATTTATAAATGTTAAAATATGATTTGGGGTACTAAAATTAGTGAATATATTATACTGGCTTCTTTGTGCTTACATTTTAAACCCTATTTGCATAATTTGACAAATCTATACCATATTTTCTTTACTCATAAATAAAAATTATTCTAAGTGTAACATGACAACAATCTATTAAGGGCTATACAACTTCATTGTGGAATTAATGGGTTAGAATTCTCATTATTCATAACATGCACTTGATGAATCATCTAATAGTGCATACTTGATAATTTATTCCGTATCACTAGAAAAATTCTACCCATTAATTTGGATTATCTAGCCAGCAAAATTGTTTTTACAATCAAGTGAGCCTGTATACAACTTTATAATTATTTTTCTATTTGAATATGAAAGCACAGGCAATTATCAGTTTTTAATTTTAGCAATTATCTCAATGGTTTAGGACAGAATGTCTGTTCAACTACAAAATTTGTACTTTCAGGTTAAAATTTAGACCCAAATTTGAGGAAAGCTCGTTCTGTTTTCTTCAAAAGATTCTGGAAAATTTAATAAAATTATTATGACAAATCCACCTAACAATCCTTATAAGCAGATCATAAACATATGTTGACTTTTAATAACATACTTTAATTCTGGTGTCTACACAGTATTCTTATATTGAAACTCTGAGATGAAATATGACTTGTAACTATCCATTCTCAGAGGGGGAGGTCTGTATTTATGTGTAAGAGATATTTTAAATTATAGACTAATAAAACATAATGGTGATACTACATGAAGGTAAGAATGCTGAGAAACTGGGTCATTCCTACACTGCTGATAGAAATGTAAGAGTTTGGAATAGTTCTTTATAAAACTAAAGATAAATTTACCCTAGAACCAAGTAAATTCTACTGGACATTTTAAACAAAGAAATGAAAATTTATGTTCACATAAAGACCTGTTTACAAATATTCAAAGCAGCATTGTTCATATTAGCTCCAAACTGAAAACTACCCCGATGTTCTTCAATGAGGAAATAGTAAAACAAACTGTGGTATATTCATAGTAAGAAATACCACTTAACAATGAAAATGAACACACTATTGATACATGTGAAAACTTGGATGAAACTTCAGGAATCTAACTAATACAATGTCCATTCACACAAGATTACATACTAGTATTTCATTTATATAACATTTTTGAAATGAAAAAAAAAATTTAGAAATGGGAAACAAATTAGTAGTTGTCAGAAGTTTGGGGAGAGGGTCTGGAAAGTGGGTGTTTGGTTATAAAAGGGAAACATGAGAGACACTTGTGATGCTGGAGCTGTTCATCATTTTGTTATGATGGTGGACAAACACACACACACACACACACACATGCACACATACACACTTATAAGTGGAGGAGATGCAACTATAAAACTAAGTACACTTATACACAAACACACTCATTTATGCAAGTAAAACTAGAGAAATCTTGTTTAGTAGAAATAAGTTCAGTAGATTATACTATTTTAATAGCTAGGTTATAATATTGTTTTATAGTTTTGTAAGATGTTACCATTGGGAAAAGGTACAAGAAATCTCTTCATATTCTTTTTCACAACTGCATGAAAATCTGCAACAATCTCTAAACTGCAAGTATTAAAAAACAAGAAAAAATATGTTCTTGCCTCAGCACCAGTCCTTTGTAAGAGAGCTCTACTTGGGTTGTGTGTCTCTGAGTTTTCTCCATCTAGCACTAAAATATCTGATGAATTAAATCAATTTATACCATATATGGCTATTCACATATAGACTATCTCTTCCACTACTAAGTGTAATTATTATAATTATACCATATTAAGTACTTTTTATGTGATGACACAATTGATCCATAACACCCCTTTAACTTGTTCAGAGTATACCACTAGGTAGACATTTACAAGGAAAAGTTAATTTTGAAGGTATTTTCATTGCTATCTCACTGGAAAAAAAAATAAATTAAAATCTGTAGTTTCATACACAAGCTATACTTTAAATGTGTAACAAGCTCATAATGTGGTCAAAATAGCATAAAATTATGTCACTCAAATCATTGATCTGATAGAAAAAATGTAAATAATTTGAGGTATGATTACTTGGATTCAGGAAACAGAAGGCGGTATAGAAAACAGTAAAATAACAGTCATTCAGAAACCACACTTGGGCAACCCCCTCGGGTCTCCCTTCCACTGTGGGAGTTTTTCTGTCCTCTCAATAAATCCTGCTTTCTTAAAAAAAACAAAACAAAACAAAAAAACCATGCTTACAAAATCCTCAGGTTTTGAACTAGCTAGCTCTGGCCCTGAAATAGTTATTTAAGCCTAAGTAGATTTTAATGTCCACAGAGTAGTCCCTGGGCAATCATTCCATGGAAAAAGCTGAGAAAGACAAACAGTCCAAGATCACACCTCATTTGCTGTGATAGGCTACATCGCCACATGAAAGAAAAAGAGTAGCTCCATCTAGCTTGAGGTGCCTATAAAAGTTCAGCCTTGTTAAGTGAGCCTTAAGATGCATGAAGGCAGTGACAAGTAAAATAAAGAACAATAAGAAAAAGAGAAAAAAAGAGGAAGACGGATAGCATGGTGACATTGACTAAATAATACTTTAAAGAAGCATAGGGAAATGAGTAGACTAGAGAAAAAGAAAAAATAATAACTCTCCTCCCTGATCCAAAAGTATGGTCATTAACAGCTACATGCATCTCTGTACAGTAAGTCTCACAGGTATGGGACAATTCTATTTGTGTGTGAAGCAGAGAACAGCAAATCATCTCATGTACTGTACTTTGATGGTACCTGAAAGCATCAAGGTACCACTTCAAATACACCGATTGCTGGTTGAAGGGGGCACCCCTCAAACATGCACATATACATACATGTGTGAACAGCAGAATCCAACTAAAAGCCAACCATCCAGAGAACACAGAAAGGGAGATAAATGGCAGGAATAAAAAAGAAATTTGTTTTCCAAATTGTTCAACGATCTTTTATGAAGAAGAATTGAAAAGGAAGTTTCAGGCTGATAAAATATACTATTCTTACCTTACTTTCGTGTTTATTTGAAACCTAGATGAAAAAACTATATGACTCATTCATTGGTACTGAAAATGGCTCTGTTTAGCATGAGGTGGCTATAAAAGTCCAGCATTGATAAGTGAGCATTGAGATGCATGAAGGCAGTGACAAGTGAAATAAAGAACAATAAGAAAAATTTACATTACAAAACTCTGTTTTGGGCAAAGGCTTCAGGTTCTCTCCCACTGTGGGAGCTTTTCCATCTTCTCAACAAATTCTGCTTTCAAAAAATAATTTTAAAAAAATCTTTAAAAAATTAATTCTATAGACTAAATATCCATGTATCCCCAAAATTTATATGTTGAAATTTCAACCCCTAATGTATCATATGAAGGGAGAGCCCCCACGAATGGAATTAGTGCCTTTAAAAATGAGGTGTCTGAAACTCACAAAGACATGGACACTAAACAGCATGATGCTAAGCAACTCCTGGGTCAACATGGAAATCAAAACAGAGATTAAAAAATACCTCAAAACAAATGTAAATGAAGAAACATCTTACCAAAATCTCTGGGATGCCATGAAAGCAAAAGTAAGAGGGAAATTTATATCCCTACAAACACACATGAACAAAATGGAAAGATCACAAGTTAACAGCCTAACAAGTCACCTAAGGAAGCTTGAAAAGCAAGACCACCGAAACCCTAACTTCAGCAGAAGACTCCAGATCACCAAAATAAAAGCCCAAATCTGGGACATAGAAGAAAAAAGATAATACAAAAAAATCAATGAAACAAAAAGCTGGTTCTTTGAAAGGATAAACAAAATTGATGTTCCCTAGCTAGATTGACCAAGAAAAAGAGAAAAAGTCCAAATAAACAGAATCAGAAACACAAAAGATGAAGTCACATCTGACCTGGAAGAAATACAAAAGATTAACCGGACTCTGTGGCTCAGCCTGTAATCCCATGCCTTTGGAAGGCTGAGGTGAGTGGATTGCCTGAGCCTGCAGGTTTGAGACCCGCCTGGGCAGCAAGACCTCATCTCTACAATAAATCAAAAAAAATCATCCGGGCGTGGTAGTGCATGCCTGTAATTCTGGCTACTTGGAAGGCTGAGGTGGAAGGATCGCTGGAGCCCAGCAGATCGAGGCTGTGGTGGCCGGGAGCGGCCACTGCACTCCAGTCTGGGTGACAGAGTGAGACTTCAACTCCAAAAAAAAAAAAAAAAGAAATACAAAAGATTACCAGATCTACTACGTACACTTGTATGGAAACAAACTTGAAAACATAAAGGAAATCAAGGACTTTCTAACATCTCACAATCTCCCCAGGTTGAAAAAGAAGAAATTGAGACCCTAAATAGACAACCCAGGAAATTGACTATGTCATAAGAAAACTACCTAAAAAAAAAAAAAAAAAAAAAAGCACTGGACCAGATGACTTTCAAGCAGAATTCTACAAGACATACAAAGAAGAACTGATACCAATCCTATTGAAAGTATTCCAGGTGATTGAGAAAGATGGAACTATTCCCAAATCATTTTATGAAGCTAACATCATGTGTATACTCAAGCCAGGTAAAGACCTAACAAAGAAAGGGAACTACAGGCCAATATCTTTGATGAACATAGATGCTAAAATTTTCAACAAGATCCTAGCAAACCGGTTTCAACAACACATCTCAAAAATCATCCATCACGACCAAGTAGGCTTCATCCCCAGGATGCAAGCCTGGCTCAACATTCGTAAGACTACAAACATAATTAAATACATCAACAGATGTAAAAACAGAAACCACATGATTATATCATGGGATGCAAAAAAAGCTTTTGATAATATCCAACACCACTTCTTGATAAAAACCCTTGAACATCTAGGCATAGATGGAGCATACCTCAAAATAGTAAGAGCCATCTACGAAAAACCCACAGACAAAATACTCCTAAACAGACGAAAATTGGAGCCATTTTCCCTGAAAACTGGAGTAAGACAAGGATGCCCACTCTACCCCTGCTGTTCAACAAAGTTTTAGAAGTCCTAGCTAGAGCAATCAGAGAAGAAAAGGGGATCAGGGGCATCCAAATAGGAAAAGAAGAAATCAAGTTATCTCTTGCAGATGACATGGTTGTACACCTTGTAAACCCAAGAGAATCTGTCAAAAACCTCCTTGCATTGATATAGGACTTTGGCAAAGTCTCAGGGTATAATATAAACGTGCAAAAGACAATCGCATTTCTATACACCAGTAATAAACAAACAGAAACCCAAATAGAAAGCACAATTCCATTCACAATAGCCACACACACAAAAAAGGAAAGAAATACCTTGGCATCTTTCTAACCAGAGATGTTAAAGACCTTCACAATGAAAACTACAAAACATTGCTCAAAGAAATCAAAGATGACACAAAAGTGGGAAAACATCCCATGTTCATGGATTAGAAGAATCAACATTGTTAAGATATCCATTTTCCCTAAGGCAATCTACAGATTTAATGCAATACCCATCAAATTACCATTAACATTCTTTTCAAACCTAGAAAAAACAATACAGGAATTCATATGGAAACATAAACAACCAAGAATATCCAAAACAATCTTAAGCAAAAAAAACAAAAAGCAAAACAGGAGGTATCACACTCCCAGACTTTAATCTTAATTACAAAGTTACAATGATCAAAACAGCCTGGTATTGGTATAAGAATAGGCATATAGACCAATGGAATAGAATTGAGATTCCAGCAGCAAAACCTCAATTTCTCAACCAACTCATCTTTGACAAAGCCTCCACCATCCACTACTGGGGAGAGGAGAACCTGTTCAGTAAGTGATGTTGGGAAAACTGGCTGAACACATGCAGAAGGTTGAAATAGGACCCCTACCTATCCCCATACACAAAAATTAACTCTAAATGGATCAGAGACCTACATGTAAAACCTCAAACTATAAGAACCTTAGAAAATGTAGGAAACACTCTTATGGAAGTTGGAACTGGCAACCAATTCCTGATCAAAACCTGAAATGCCCTGGCCTTAAGAAATAAGATAGACAAGTGGGACCTCATTAAACTGACAAGCTTCTGCAAAGCCAAAGATACCATCAAGAGAGAAGGAAGACAGTCCACAGACTGGGAAAATATATTTGCAAACTCCATATCTGACAAAGGCCTAACATCAAGGATCTACAAGGAACTCAAACATGCTTGAAAAGAAAAAAACCAAACAGCCCCATTACAAAGTGGGCAAAAGATATGAATAGACACTTCTTAAAAGAAGGCATATGAGCAGCCAACAGATATATGAAAAAATTTCCAGCCTCACTAGTCATCAAGGAGATGCATATTAAAACTACACTGAGATACCACCTAACCCCAGTCAGAATGGCCACCATCAATAACTAAAAAAATAACCAATGCTGGAGACGATGTGGCGAAAATGAAACACTTCTACACTATTGATGGGAGTATAAACTAGTATAGCCTCTGTGGAAATCAGTGTGGTGAATCCTAAAAGTTCTAAAAATTGGGAATACACCTGGAAAAACTCAAATCACTCTATAAAATAGCTACCTGCACACATGTTTATCACAGCATTGTTCACAATAGCAAGGATATGGAGCCAATCATGTTGCCCATCAAAAGAGTACTGGATTTTTTAAAAATGTGGCACATATACACAATGGAATATTACACAGCCATAAAGAAGAACAGGATCACAAACTTTGCAGCAACCTGCATGGAATTAGAGTTTATAATACTAAGTGATCTTTCACAGAAACAAAGATCTGAGTATCACATGTTCTCACTCATAAGTGGACCTTGAATAACTACTGTAATACTATAAGAAAAGGATTGACTGTAGCGGGAAACTGTGGGGGGAGGAGGGAGAGGTGGGATTGATAGTAGTCAATATCTGCCTGGGGAAGGGGGGACACACCTCATCAACAAGGATACCTTTACAATGAATACCTGTATACCTAACACTGAATTGTACCCCACAATTTTAAAATAAAACTTAAAAAATATGAGGTGTCAGATAGCTTCTTCATCCCTTCTGCCATATGAGGACACAACAAGGTCACCTTCTCTTTACCCAGAAGTAGGCCTTTGGTTCACAAAAATCTGTTGTCACCTTGATCTTGGACTCACCATCCTTAATAACTGAGAAATATTGTTTAAACCACCCAATTAGTTCCATTCTGTGATAGTAGCACAAATGAACTAAGACAAGAAATAAATAAATAAAACTCATCAAGGCATGATTTTTTGTCCCCAAAATTTGATATGTTGATAAGTATGATAAGTCTTATTTCCTAGTACCTTCAGAATGTGACCTTGTTTGGATATAGCATTGTTTCAAATGTAACTCGTTACTGTGGAACCCTAATCTGACAGGCATCTTTATAAAAATGGAAAATTTGAAAGAAAACTGACACATCCGGAGAGAACACCTTGTGAATATGAAAGCAAAGGATCTGGGTGATGTATTTACAAGCCAAAGATCACTAATGGTTGGCAGCAAACCACTAGATGCCATGGGTGGGTGAACCATGAAACAGATTCCGTCTTAGCTTACTCAGAGGAGAAAAACTGGTGACACCTTGTTCTCATATTTCTAGTTTCCAGAACTATGAGACAATAAATCTCTCTTTAAGTCATCCAGCTTGTGGCACCTTATTATGGCAGTTTCAGTGAGAAGAAACAATATTTACTCTTATAATTTACGGTTGCTTTTTAGTTGAATCTGGGCAAGAATATGAAGTTTGAACATCAAACATTTTTTGTGATCTATTTGTTGACATTTTAAAGGAAATTAATACATTTTATTGGTAATTTTAATGAATAATTTTATCTCTGGCTAAAGTTTAAGTGAAAAAAAACCTACGTTTATTTATCTATGTCTGAGAAAAGTATTCCACATTGGATCATTCAATTCCTTTATACACAGTATGTGCCCAAATTGTATACACAGTAGAAGAGAGAAAATGATTTTCCTCTGCAACGCTACACATCAAAATGGAAATATATAAAATAATGCCTAAAATTATATTATTCCACTAGAATATTAAAACAGAAATCTAATTTGATCAATAGATATTAAATCAACAACCCTTCCCTACATAACTGGCTTTCCATTTCAAAAACAGAAAAAATTTTCAAAAGAGCTATAGAATCATTCTTAATTTTTAAAACTGTTTTCATTTAAAACAATAGTCACAGAAACATTGTATTTTAAAGTTGCATCAGCTATTTGGTATATAATATTTTCATGTTAAATATTTCCTATGGCACAAACTTGGCTGTTCCCATGCTGGGGATTAGTACCTCTCAGCTGAAGTTTTATACAAATCTAGAGAAGATTTAAGTACATTAAAAAGCCTTCAAGCTATCTTTTCTACAATAAAATTTAAGTCTTATTTCCTTTAGGAATTGCCTTGTGTCATTCTCATTTGGTTCTTTTCTGTACTCATGCTTTATAAATAGCACACATTTTGCACAGTTGCATAGCAATGAGAAGCAGAAAGAGTGGACTTCCTTGAAAGTCTCTGAAGACCAATTTGAAATATTTAATAAGGCCTTTTAATACCAAGCAAATACTCTCTGAGACTACAAATTGTTATGCATGACTTGCCAGGGTGCATAGCTCTGTTAAAATCTCAAGAGATTTAATGTTGAACAAGAACTTTGAGCAAAAATAAGCTGAAGATTTATGAAAGCCTAGAGTACCTCTTTGAAGGAATCTCTTAGGGCTGAATTCTCTGAAGATTTTTCCAGAAACTGTAAAAAAGCAATAGTAATCAAGATACAACTTAAATTTCATTCTACACAGGAGGACTGTAATTTCACCAATACCGCAATAACACTGCATTCTAGTCATACTGTAATTTGATAAAACTTTGAGTAGTCACTCAATGGTCATTGGATTAAAAAAAAAAAGTATTTCTGCAAGAATGCTTATGAAACATCTGTGCTGGGCACCAAAACAAAATTCACTATTCTGTGTTTTAACTATATAATTAAAAATCATGGCTATTGTTAATTTCTGTGTCATTTCAATAAAATTCTATTCATGAAACTACCTAACATAAAATTTTATATTTTCATGTAAATTTACTATATTCTATTTCTTAAATGGAAAAAATAAAAATTATAGATATAATATGTACTGACAATAAGTATTGACATACACATACATGTTTATGTATCAATACATGTACATACATATATAATACGTATTGATGTGAACATTTCAATGATGTGGAAAGCCCTTTGTTATAAACTATTTCATTAGAATAATGAAATTAGTCTATTGAGAAAACTACATTTTATGCCATTTTTCATATATTGACATTGAGGTTCAAATTATACAGTCAACAATTGGAGAAGACTGAATTCAAGCTGTGAACTATCTACTTTAATATGTGACTTTCCCCATGTATTCTAAATATATATGACATATATAATATATAGATGTAGTTTTGTATATGTCTATATATAATATATACATTTCTCAGATAAAAATTTTACTTGACTTGCCCTGCTCTGCTTGCAGAAAACTAATACCTGTCACTGACATTGATTACCTTTCTTTTGCAACTGAACAATAGGAAGTAGCAGAGGAAAATGGGAAAACAAGAGAAGTCAATCTCTTTCTTTTTTGTCTCTCTGTCTCTCCATCCCTCTGTCCCTCCCTCCATCCCTCTGTCCCTCCCACCCTACGTCTGCTTTGAGTGTTGTCTCTTGCAATGACTGTGATTCTTTGATGGTTCCAGCTCCCTCTCAGTTGCCCTTTCCATGGTCCTTTTATAAGATCCAGCATCTGGGATCAACTAATATCTCTTCTCCCAGTCTTAGAAAAATTAAACTTTTTACTGATGGTCTTACAGTCCACTATCTGACTTTTCAATTCCCCACTTTTGTTACCTGTTCCCCTCAACTCCCTCTCTTAATGTAACTGGCAATGAATTTATTTTTTTTCTCTGATACAAAATGTACAGAATTCTCCCCAATGTTCCTTCATCTCTTTTTTAGAAAGCATTGACTAAACACTACCAAACATAAAGATTGGGTTCTATAGTTGACTCGAATATAGTTAGCACAAGTTATATAGTCTTTGTCTGAAATGCTTGGGAGTGAAACTGTTTCAGATTTCAGATTGTTTTCTGAGTTTGAAATATTTACCTATACATAATGTGATATCTTGGGGATGGACACAAATCTAAACAGAAAATTTATTATGCTTTATATAACTCTTATACCCATAGACTGAAAGTAATTAATATGATATTTTTATGATTTTATGCATGAAACAAAATTCGTGTGCACTGGATTACCAGAAATCAAATGTGTTACTATCTTAGCCATCATTGTGGACAATCAGTCAGGACATCATTCCTGACTCTGAATTTGCATACTACTCATAAGTAATTATTTTCTACACATAAATACTTAACAAAAAATAGAGCATGCCATTATTACAGTAAAAAAATGTGTTGGGGATAACTAAGCAGCATAGGTGTATCACATACACCTATATCAACTGCTTAACATTAAGTTAAAAGGCTTACTGTATACTGTATTTTTTTCGGGTAAGAAGGAACATCAGAAACAGGTGAGTGACTGAGTAGGAAGTACGTCCTCCAGGGAAAAGGAGGCATTCTGTTGGTTAGTTATTTAAAATGATTCCTTCAGGGCAACCCCCTTGGGTCCCCTCCCACTGTGAGAGCTTTTTTTGCCCTCTCAATAAATCCTGTTTCAAAAAAAAAATGATTCCTTCAGAGTCACTTGCCTCATTAACAATCCTTTTGGTTCTAAAAATCTCTCTTTGATGTCATAAACTGACATGATTATTGTTCTGTAATCAATGAAAGCATCACACTTGTTATCTATATGTACTTTTTCTGCAATTCTAACAACCATCTTCATTGTCCTGCCATTGTTCAAATAGTTTCAGATATTGAAGAATTTTGCATTTCAGATTTTTGGATTAAGTATGATCAACGTGTTCTATCTATCTATCCATCTACCTATCTACTTATCTATCTATTTATCTGAGATAAAATCTCAATCAGTTGCCCAGGTTGGTCTTGCACTTCAGGTCTCAAGTGATTTTCCATCCTCAGCTTCCAAAATTTGGGATTTACAGGTGTGACACATCATGCCTGGCCCCAGCCTGTACTTTTCATTGACAATCTAGGTGGTCTTTACATTCAACAACTTGAATTAATTAATCAGCATATTATTGGTATCCAATCAATACCTCATCTGGTGAGTTGTTCACTGTTTGCAAAATGAAAGAAAATTTTTGTAGAGAAAGTTTTATGATGAGAAAATATATACATAGGTTGTTTAGTACTCAAGTGCTTGTCAAAGTATTCTACCAGATAATTTTCTTTTTAATGTGTGAAATGTTTTAGTAATAGTTTCTTGAGAGAAGGTTTTATAAAATGTATTTGAAAAGTAATGATTCCATTGTAAAAAGTATTGCATTTTAAAACTGATTATTATGAAACAGCTATACTGTCACAATTAAGCATTCTTCATTTAACCTTTGTCGTAATTCAGTTCACTGCATTGTTGCTGCTGAGTTTGTTAATAAAAGAATCATTGCATTAATTTTCAATCTTTGAAGAAATTTCCATTTAAAAACTAAAAATTATTGTCAAGTTCAGCATTTTCTAGATTAATATAGTTTTGAATGAATTCTTAGCAATAGCAAAAGTTGAGCAAAACTAAAATCCAAATAAAAACAATAATATAAAGTGAGTACCACAAAGGAAAGAGTGAGGAATGTTTTGTCCTTGTTTTTTTACAAAAGTTGTCAATATTTCAAAGTAGTTTAATAAAAGATTATATAATCTCATAACATGTATTCATAATATATATTCTATGTAACATATAGTTGTATTCACATAAAATATATGTATTTTTTATATTGTTGTGTGTGTACACAAATCAAATATATACATGAAATTTGCATTGAATTATTGGGTTCAATCCCTGAGGAAATACTGCTTACTTAAATCCCATGTGTATTCCCTCTAGATCCATTATTCAAGGGCAGCCACTCTGTCTCACTTGTTGTTCGTTTACTAAAATTTAAATGTTATGATTTTATCATATTTGAAAAAGATACATTGGTATACTATTGTGAAAGATGAAGGAAGTATTTCATCTAAATTACTCCCATATCTTTCCTTACCATACAACTTTAATTACGTTATTTTTTCTTCATTTGTTTACAGGTTTTTTCCTCTTTTAATTTTTATTTTAAAATTGTGGGGTACAATTCAGAGTTAGTTATACAAATATTCATTGTGCAGGTACACTTATTGATGAGGTGTGCCCCCCATTCCCTAGGCAGATATCGACTACTGTCAGTCTAATTACATTATTAATTTTAGTTATGCTAGTATTACTTGTATCATGATGGGTAAAATGGTTAAATCCTTATTTCTTATTTTATTAATTTTAAGCAGCAAATATCATGGTTCTATTGATTTCTGTAAAAACAAAAGCAATTCATTTTTCTTTCACTCTTGACTTTAGTCAGTTATGTATTTAGGTCACTTTAGTGAACAATGTTATATTATGTTCTTCCTTCATGAAAACTGACTTCTATGTTGTATCTGTGGTTTAATTTGAGAAGCTGAACACACAAATGGCCAATGGTTAAACTACTTATAAAAATAAGAATTTGTCCTACAATCTGTACCAATGAACTCCGGAAACTTACTCATTATCTATAGTAACCAGCCTAGAAGCTAAACTACTATCAATAAAACAGATTTATAAGAAGTTAGATCATTACGGCTGACATGCAGAAAACCAAGCAATAACTTATGTAACAATTAGCCACACGTGGCCCAGACTAGATTAGTAATTACCAGGTGTCTTAACTTTTATCTTGTTTCTAATTTAAGACCAATCAGAGAAAACCAAATATGCATCCCTAACCAATCACACAGGGTTGCCGGCTTCTAATTAATTACAACTACAGCTTTCCCATGCCAATAGCTTCCAGTGAGATCATATCTGAAAACATCCCTGTTTCTTACTACAAAACTTTCCCAATTCTCTGGCTACGTTTGAGTCTACTCTGAACTACAAGTTACTTCCTTGTTATAGAAAGCTGGAAATAAATAATTTGTTGTCATTTGGTTGGTCTTCATTTATTTTCACAGATTATACAAAAATCAAAAAGTAATGCTCACCATTTGATTATGCAAATATTATTATCTAAAAAAGTAATGTGCTTTGAAAAAATTTTAAAAATGCAAATGCCAGTATTTTTAAGCTTTTACCACCAGAACGAGAATACTCAAAGTGCCAAAC
This sequence comes from Carlito syrichta, assembly GCF_000164805.1. Taxonomy (NCBI): domain Eukaryota; kingdom Metazoa; phylum Chordata; class Mammalia; order Primates; family Tarsiidae; genus Carlito; species Carlito syrichta. The sequence goes on along the minus strand of NW_007258400.1, from coordinate 105,874 downwards.
TAAACATGTTTCAGAATGTTTAACTTTTTATGTCATATTTTCTCCTCATTTTTAATTCAATATATTTTTATTTCTAGACATACTGTATTTTTGTACTATTTTGCTTATGTTAATAAAAATGCATCTATTGCATTATTATTTTTTCCTATTCTTTCCATATGTCAAATTGTGTAAATTTTCTGAGTCCTTTCATATCTGAAAATACCTTTATTTTTTTCTCATATTTTTGCTAGACTCATAGTAGAATTTTTTAATATAGTTGTCATTATCTATTCCTTTCCAGCTTTGGTAATGAAAATCATGGAAAAATAATTGTCCTTAAATACTATCTTCTTTTATTCTTTCAGTTTAGAGATTCATCATTATTCAAGGAAATTCTAAATGCAAAATTTTAAAATTATTTAATTAATAAAAATGAATTGAATTAAATAATTACTGTAAAATGTTTAATTAGTTAATGAATAAAAATTGAATTAAATAATCAATTTAATTTGTATGTACGTTGCTTATTAACTTTTGTTCAGATTGAAAACTCAGATTTATTTTTATTCAATAGATTTTTATTTCATAACAAATGTAAGACATTTTCCATATATCTTTTATGGCTACCAATGTATCTTATATGTTCTCTACTTTTACTTTTTGTTCTGTACGATGTGAAATACCTTGACTTTATTTATTAGGCCCTCAACTAAGTCAACAGCTGTGTCCTTTCCTTACTCAGTAAATCAATCATTGTCATTCATTCTAATTTAGGCATCTCATCTTTTAGAAATCAATTTTTATTCCCTGAAAGCTTTATTCATCATTTTATCCTGCTCTTGTTTAATGAATGCAACAAGATTTCACAGTGTAAACAATGCTAATTCTACATTTAAACTATTATATTTTCTATAAATTCTGTTTCTTTCTCTGCAGTCAGTATTCTGTTTATTCATTTTAATCCTTGACTTTGTGTTGTTGCTTTATCTCAAAAAAAGAAAAAGAAAAGAAAGGAAGAAATGCAACAGCAGGTCGATTAAAAGATAAATAGCACATCGTGTTTTAGAAACTGAGTTGATGTTTAACCCATTCGATAGCAATGTTAAATCTTAATAGAAGTAGCTGAGATGCATTGATATACTTTCCAGGATGAAAACTCATGTTTCCCCAAAGGGAGGAGTGATATTCGCCTATTTTTAAGAACTATTTTATTTTATTTTATTTTCTCTGTGATGTGAACTTTTTGGTTTAACGATAGCTACAGACTGATTCATTCTTGTGTCTCAATACTCCTGTTATGAACTATTCTCAGGAAAGAAATATGAAAGGCACTATGATAGAATAAAAATATATTTTCTTTGATTGAACCAGAGAGATTAGGGAAACTCTTCCTTGTTTTGAAAGCTTTAATTTGATAGGTTGTCCAGGAATCTTCTCCAGATTCTTTTGTTTGAAAATAAAAGTGTATATGTTTAATATTTAGAGCTATAAATTTGACCTGTCTTTTTTCTCCAATAATCCAACTTGAATGACTTCAATCCTTTAGAAATTTTCAGAATCTCTTTTCTACTGTTAGTACTCTATCTTATTATTATGGTTGTTTTTTTCTTTTTAAATTATAGTTTATTTTTGCAATATGCTTTCTGACATGTCAAAGGGAGATATACCAGAAAAATATATTTAAAGGTAAGCTATGTTGCAGTAACAAACAATTCCTATATTTTAGAATCTTCAATCAATGAAAGTTGATTTATCACCCACACTGTGAAATGTGTTTGGCCTGGTGTGGCATCTCTGAAAGTTTTCTTCTCACAGGGACAAAGGCTACTGAGTTGCCACCCTCCGCAAAACAGATGAGTATTAGCAAAGCATCTAATCATGTAAATAAAGGTATAAGACAATAGAGTCAGTACAGTATTATTTGCTTGCTTTGATATATAGCTATGCATATAAAATATGAAAACTAATTGAAGCGATTTCATAAAATGTTTCTTGGAATCACTAGATTCCTTAGATCTTTGTCAGTTGCAGTCTCAGTGGGTGCTTTAATCACAGACTGAGTCAGACTGCAAATTTAGTTATAAAGCAATTGCAAGACAGGCGCTCTTTTGTTTCTGCTGAAAGAACAATAGGATAAGGGTAACTACATGGTGAATATTTGTATACCTAGCCCTGAATTGTACCCCAAAATTTTAAATAAAATTAAAAGAGGAAAAATTTTTTTAAAAGTTTAGCAGCTAAAAAAAAAAAAAGAACAATAGGAAACAATAAGAAACCTATTCAATCTCTTTTTGTTCATTGTTCTGATCATATTGGGTATTTTAAATTAGAGAAGTAAAACATGTTCTTGGTAAATAAATGAAATAAAATTTCATCAACATTCCCTTAAGAAAAGCAAAATTAACAGCATCTTGTATATCTTTCTATACTATCACTGCTTATTTACAAGTCTATAACATAGTCATGTACAGACTAGAAAAAAATACAATGCATCTCCACCTAAAAAAGTGTCATGGACTACATATGAACTCAATAAACATAATATGTTTTTGAAATTTAGGTAATTTAATGGGTGGATAGAATTGAAATAATTTTTAAATATGCAAATACTCAAGATGTGAGTATACATGATAGTTGTTAAACATAAGTGAGTAACACATACATGCATGTAATTGATTCCCTGGATAAGGGCCTAAAATGATGAACCAGAAAAAATTATACTAAGATGCAATTCAAGAATTCAAAATCCAGTAGTGAAGTAGCAATTAAAATTATATTCAGCATCCCATGTGGAGGAGAAATTACCCAGAAGGATCATTACAGAGTAACATTCTAGTAAATTATTGACCTTCAAATATATTATTTATATTATATGACATATTATATAATGAAGACTATACATTTCATATAATTCTGATAGTTACATTATATGCCTCATTGCTTACTGATGCATATTTAGATTTTTCTAGTTTCTTATTTAGTTTTCTATTACTGCATAACAAATTACCACAAACAGCTGCGTACAGCAAAAACAATCATTTTTGCTTATTTGTTTGTGGGTGTTGGGTTTTTTTTTTTTTTTTTTTGGTATTTACGTGCAATACTGCGATAAACTTAAAGGGCGGCATCTCTTTTCTGAAAAAGCATAACGTATAACAGTACATGGTATTTTAGTGTGGCACAGCATCAGAAGAGGCCATTTAGTTTGGGCAAAAAAAAAAAAAAAAAAAAAAAAAAAGGACAAAACTGTACTACACAGAGTTCTCTCGTTGCCAGGGTATGAAAGCAAGAAAATTTTCCTAAATATTAAAGTGAGAAATGAAACTGACTGAGAGAAACTAAATGTATCTCAGGAAGATATGTAATTAAAATAGAGAGAATTAAGCTATGATCATTAAGGACTGACCACCGAAAACCAGCAGGAAAAACGAAGTTTGGTGGAAAGCGGCAGGGAACCACTGGGGCACTGACAGTCCTCTTCCTTACTGTGCCTTCTCTCTATGTGACGTGCCTTCATTCTCTGCCTTACCACAGTGTTTCCTTTAAATAAAATTGCTATGCTTTCTCACAGTACCTGACCATGGTGCATTCATGCTCTACCTGATCACTGGGACTTTGTCCACACCTGATCACTGTGCATTCGTTCCGCATCTAATTGCTGAGTCTTCTCTCTATACCCGAGACTGAACCTCTCTCTCTGTACTTGATTACTTTGCCTACTGTCTACTCCTGACCACTGTACCTTCTAGTGATACCTGGCTGCAATGTTTTCCATTTATATCTGAGCACTGTGCACTCTGTACCTGTTTACTACGACTTTCTCTGCACCTGATCACCGTGCCTTCATTCTATTGTTGGTTGCTGTCAATTTTCTTGTGTATGATCTTGGTACTTTCACTTTACACATAATGACTAGGTCTACTCCCTGTAGCTGACGTTGAACATTCTCTCTAGTCTTGTTCACTGAGTATTCACTCTATACCTGATTCCTAGCAAATGGGCAAAAAAAGAAAAATATATCTAAAATTTTGCTCCCCAAAATAAATTTTGAAATGGACATTCAAAACAGAATTAGAAATCAAGTTCAACTAAAAGTGAGGGTGATTAATGCACATCTGGGTTTTTTGAATAAAATTTCAGCAGTATATTCTCTAATATAATGATTTCATGCTTTTTAAAAAAGTATAATTTTTAAATTGTCTAATTTAAATTTATATAATTTATTAAAATATAGGAGCAATATCATAGACTAATATTTTCATTGATCACTGAGTAATGGTATCTATTTTGAGACTTTTGGTTTTATTCTTTTTCCTCAGTAATAAAGAAAGAAACAACAATAAAAAATTAGTTATTATTAGGATGTATTTATATGACATACCAATGCATTTTTGTAATAAATATGAATAACTTTAATAACAAAATTAATATCAATTATTTTATATGATAAATATAAGAAAATATTACATAGAGCAATAGCTCCCAAATTCTTTGAAAATATGTGTTGTCCTTTATTCATTTTTTACATATTTATTTTCTGTTTTGTTTGAAATAGTTTGTTATGTGCACATGATACTGATATTTAAAAATATATACTTTTAAAAGGATTTACATATCAGTGTAATATTAAATAATTTCAAAGTAATTTATAATTAAAGGTGGTAGGTAGTCAAATAATAAGTCAGGGTCACTTGTAGTAAAAATTCTAAGTTATGTTTATTGACAAAACAGACATTCTATTCATCAAGAGAAGTATTAAGTTTCAAGGTCAAATTATACACCTGAATGTTCCGTTGGCCACTGTGAGAATTTCAACTCTTACATTTTTTAGAATTGTCTGCACATAATCTTCTAAAACTGCCAGAAATTTCTGACTGATTTGCATTTATGTGCATGTGTGCATTGATTTTCTACACTGAGGGATATACACATGAAAATCATTTTTGAGGTATCATATTTTTATTTTGAGTCAGGGTCTCACTCTGTAGTCCAGGCTAGAGTGCAGTCAGTGGCACATTCAAGTCCACCCCAGTGTCAACCTGCTAGGCTCAAGTGATCCTTCTGCCTGAGCCTTCCAAGTAGCCGGATCTATGGGCCCGCGCTACCATGCTCCACTAATTTTTTGATATAATGTGGAAACGAAGTTTCACCAAGTTGCCCAGGCTTATCCGAAGCCCCTGGGCTCAGGTAATCCTCTCACTTCAGCTTCCCGAAGTGCTGGGATTACTGGCTTGAGCCACCGCACCGGGTCGAGGTCTCACATTTTTAAAACATGATGTGCAGATTTAATTTGTGTGAATTAGAGCTAATTTATGCAGAAATATGTATCTCTCCCCTAATCAAGTGTTTTCTATTGTGAATGGACCAGTATTATTATAAAACAAGTCTAGTCTATTTTCTTATTATAAAGCAAATGGAATTACTAAGGAATCAACTGTAACATAAAATGAGATAAAGTGAATCATATCAATTATTAAATAAAAGTAAGAAACTAAATTGGTTTATTTTGTTTTTCTAAAATTTACAACAACAAAGATAACTATATAAAAATAATATGAAACACTATCCAGTGAAGCAATCATGAATTTTAACCAGATATTGGAACAATTATGTTCCAAAAACAGGCAGGCTGTACTTCTACAGAATCTTCCCTCCACACATAATTGTAGGTGGAAATAGTTATATATTTATTCAATAAATATTTACAATCTGTAGTTTCAAGTGAAGGGTCACAATAAAAGAATGCTGCAAAAGTGAAGAAGGAGAACTTCTGAGACTCCTCCTCCAAAATACTTGAAACTTCTGCTCTCACTCTCTTTAGCTACTGCCCCTAAGAATGCACTTGAAGCAGTTAGCCTCATCTACAGAAATATGCGAGATCACTTATCAGAGACAAACAACCCAGCTGGCCCCAGAAAAAAACAGCTACTAACCACCATTACCTCATGTGAGGGAGGAACCTGTACTGGGAAAGCCACCAGATGACTGCAGCCCAAAATATGACCTTGGTAGAAGAGCAGCCCGGTCCACAGAATTGTGAGCAAACAATATAGATATTGCTTTGACACACTCAAGAATGGGTAGATTTGTTACAAAGGAAAAGCTAACTGACACAGAAAGAAAAGTTATGAGGAGAAAGAGGAGGAACGTTATGAAACTTGGAAACTTTTATCCAATTTATGATTCAGCAGTTGCTCAATGTATCTCCACATGTGCACTCCAATATACCATGAAGAATTGTAGTGCCTTGGCATGCCAGCCGTATTGCATTGAAATGATACCACTCTGAAGATTAGGCCCCAGGGCAATGCTTTTTAAATGACTACTAGAATCCTGGCAGGTGTCCAGAGTAAAGCTCCCAAGATGTTTCCGCAGAACTAAATCAGTGCTTCAACAAGGAGTTCAGTCAAGTCAGCACAGCTGGTGTCTCTTCTTGTTGCTCTGCAACAAGGAACACAGCTGCAAATAAAAGGGGCCTGAGGCATTAGGGACTGGAAAGAAAAAAAAAAGACATGACAAAGATTAGAGATGTTTCACTATCTCTCTAAGGAGGTCTTATGATTTTTAAGGGTCATACACTAAAATATCATCTCTTCTCTATCTGCAAAAAAATGAGACTAAGTGTTCCATTAACCTAAAGTTAATTAAATATATACTCACAATTTTGATATATATAATTTTTTTCTCTCCCTTGAATTAAAAAGCATTATTTCTGTGGCCAGTTATAATCGGTTAAATGTTGTAAAATACATTTAATGATAGGTAAATTTTACTCATGTATAGAAGAGATAATCATTTACAATTTTCATACAAAAATGTTCATTTGAAGAAGAAAGAGAATGTGAAGCTTATTTTCAGCCAAATTGAATTGTGATCCATTATGATTTTCTTTGAAACAATTTCTAGAATTAAAATACTTTTAAAAAGTAGAATGACTGCAATAGAAACAAATGTAAGTTTATACTAAAATATCTTGATTCTGGGTGAAAGAAATACTGTAATTGCAGAAACGTGAAGATGTTTCCATAAAAATAGAAGAGCCAAAATGATTTTTTTTGTTTTAAATAAAGTGAATATATCAATACACACGACCCACAAACCTTTATCACCTTTTTTTGTTTATGATATATATGCAATATTGTTAAATTTCTTAATCAATTTTGATGTTCTTTTTATGTAAGAATTGTAAAACCTTTTACAAATACAATTTTATTAATCCTATATTTATTTCCATAATGCCACACATTCACTTGTCCACTGACTCAAAAGCAGGTGGAATTTTATCTCATGGTTATTATCCTCTTTGTGCTGTTATAACCAGTAGCATTAACTTATCATCTTGTTATCTTAATTTTCAGTTCTGAGAAACTTGAACATATAATACACTTACAGAAAAAAATAAATAAGTACTTCCATAAAATAATTGATAGATGATGGCAAAGATCATCAAGACTGACATAATAATGCCTATCACTGACTAAAGGACAATAAAAAATCTCAAATGCATTGATCAAATGTGTACAAGTCTTTTATGGGCCAATCTACGATATTGCCCTAAATATTATTTGCCCTAATAAGATTATAATGTCACTATATTCATCTGTGTCCACTCTGTTGAACTTATTAAATATTTAGATAGTGTATATGCATATATTATATATGTATGTATACATATATGTGTGTACATGTATGTATTGATGTATATGCATGTGTTTGTCTCTAGATGTTACCAAATGCCCTTTGGGGTGTGGAAAAATTGCTCTCAGTTGAAAACACTGCCCTAGGGAACATGTAAGATAGAGGAATTTTAAAATATCAAAGTAGGAATATGAATTACAGAGTATATTTGCTAATTATATAGTCACTTTTAAAGAGATTTTATAATATTAGAATGTCATATACAGCACAACAAACATATGTTCTATCTATCTAGGTGAATAATAGGCGTGCTTAAATAAAATATATAAAACAGTCAGTAACTTGCTAGGCACACCACATAATTCAAGTGATCTTCTAAAAGAGGACTGTACAACACACAGATTTTATTTTAAAAATGAAAGACTCTTAAGTAGCCACACTATCACTCTTCTTTCTAGACACAAAAAATCTTTTTTCATTCAATGGTTTTCTTTAGTGTTTTTTTAATAGTGTGTATTTGAAGATAGCAATTATTGAAGCACTCCTATTACTTACCTAGCTAGATAGACCATATGTTTGTTATATTCTATATGACATGAATATTCTACCACCATAAAATTCTCTTTAAAAGTGACTATAAGCCGGGCTCGGTGGCTCAGCCTGTAATCCCAGCGCTTTGGGAGGCTGTGGTGAGTGGATTGCCTCAGCCGGCGGGTTCAAGACCCGCCTGTGCAACGAGACCTCATCTCTACAATAAATCAAAAATTAGCCGGGCGTGGTAGTGCGCGCCTGTAGTTCCAGCTACTTGGAAGGCTGAGGTGGAAGGATCGCCGGAGCCCAGCAGGTCGAGGTTGCGGTGGCCGGGAGTGGCCACTGCACTCCAGTCTGGGCGACAGAGTGAGACTCCAACTCAAAAAAAAAAAAAAAAAGTGACTATAGATTTAACAAATATATTCTTGAATTTATGTTTCTACTTTGATGTTTTTAAGTTTCTTTATCTTACATGTTCCCTAGGGCAGTGGTTCTCAACTGAGAGCAATTTTTTTCCCCAGAGGAAAATGGCAACATCTGGAAACATCACATTTTGGTGGTAACATGAAGGATACTACTGGAATCTGTTGAGTACAGGCCAGGGACGCTGTTAAACATCCTATAGTGCTCAGGGCAGTTCCCACAACAAATAATTATCCAATCCAAAATGTCAACAGTGGGAAGGTTGAAAAAGACATCCCTAGAAGAATATAATTTCCTAGAAAATTGTTGGAATTTTATTGGGTAAATTAAAAGGATAAATAAAAACCTTATATTAAACTGTGCTTTAAACAACACTTGTTTATTTTGCATGCTCTTTCATTAAATCATCCAGAATACCCATGCCATTATCTTCTATTTCCCTCTGACATGAAATATACAATCACATTATGCCTTTCTCACAGACAATATAGCACACTGCAATTACTCGGAGTGGCAAATGGCCATTATCTAGAAAGAGATGCAAGAAACAATAATCTGATAAATTTTTTTTCATGCCCAGGAAGTCTCTGGTGCTGCCTTCTCTGTATTCGTATAACATATTTTGCAAAGTTGTATAGAGAATCTATCATTTGCATGCTATTCCTGTTTATTCCACCCTCTCCAACCTCACCCCACCACACACACACTTTCTCTTTTAACTGGACTATAAACCCACCAGGAAGAAAAGATAATTTTTCATCATTGTATTCTCTAAGTGAAATCCCTTTTTTTCCTTGTCGAACTGATGAAACCTTATGCATTATCTCAGATTCATCAAAGGCATCTTCTTTATTCCACAAGCTGGGCTCCCCATTCAAATATATAGTTCCTCTATTTTGGTGCTTATCAGACACCATATTGAAATCTTCTGTTTATATGTCTGCAGTTTGCTAAAAGATAGTGGTCTTGTTTTATTTACCATTTTATTACTAGCCACTATCACAGCTCTCAGCAGATAAAAATGCCTTCAACTCTCTCTTTCAGAAAATTGGGTAGATATAAGAGGAGATTTGTTCTAAATGATCAGATGATTCAAAACACAATGAATGAGTATATGGTAAAAATGATTTTATCAGGTGTCATATATTAAGAAAAATGTGTCACTTACCCAGCTTATTATTAAGCTTTGATGTTATAAACCAGTATACCTTTAAATTTTCAATGTTATAAAAATGCTTTTTTGTTATCACAGTTTTAGATTTCACCTTTATTATCATTTTCTAAATAGTATATGTATATTTTTAAAGAAAAATGTATTTTTCATACCTGATAAAGTCACAACATATGTTTTAGAAGTCACCACCTTCAACAGTGTGTGTGTGTGTGTTTATGTGTGTATTTCCTTCAGATATTTCCTGTGTGTGTATGCATTTTCTGCAACAAATCCCAATTCTCCAACAAAGCAGAATACTCATAGTAACACAAAAGGGAAGGCAGGTCATTAGGTATCTAATCACTTCAACACAAGGGAGCAAGAATGATTCCCTGTATTCGTAACAAATCCCATACTTCTGTGTCCATGTATATAGTCTAACAGAGCTGGCAGAACACTGACTGCTATAGATCAGCAGATACCCTGTCTATCAGGATTATAACACTATTCAATAATCATTTCCTTATCTCCAGTCTCACTCACTATAATCTGTTACAATGAAGATTGACAAATATGTTTAATAAAAGGTAACATAGTAAACATTTTAGTCATTCTAAACCAGTCATATAGCTTTCATCCCAAATATCCAACTCTGTCATAGCAGTGCCCAAACTACCTTAGACAATCTTCAAATGAGTGATTGTGGCTGTGTTCCAGTAAAACATTTTTACAGAAACAGCAGGCTCCCTCCCCATTGTTTGTTGATTTTTCCTGGCAGTATCATTAGTTTTTTATTTCTAAAATCAGCGTTAGTATAAATACCACCCATTCTTGATTATACAGTATAGATCAATTTCCTCTCTCCAGTCACTTTCATATAATCTTCTATACATTCATATTGCAATATGTATTTTATTCTGTAATGAAGATCTTTCTGCATCAGTTTTTTCACCATACCAAGTTGATGAACACACATACACACAATAATAAAATAAAATTTCTACTAGTCACACTGTGACTTTTCATAAGATTACTCTTTCAATAGAATTGTCCCTGAAACTATAGTAGTACAAAAACTTACAACTTACTATGTCTTGTCCTTTTTCTCTATTACTCTCAAATATCAAATTTTTGTCCCTCAACTGTATTCATCTTGGTGAGATAATTTAAGAATATTAACTTTTTCTTTTTCCCATTCTTCTTTCCAAGCCCCAGTTGAGGACTTTGACATGTTTAAATTTGTCCCCAAGTCCTCAATCCATGGCCTTTACTGTAATTGTCAGACCCTTAATATAGCAGATGTTTCTTGGATTTCTTTGCAAACTCTTACTCACCAGGTCATCACTGTTACAGTGCTGAACACTTTAATTCTCTCTGAACTTTCCTTGGAGACCAATAAGCCTGACGTTATTCTGGGCCTGTCCCAAGGCTCCTTGAGCTGGTCCCTGTGTTCTACTATTGTCCACAGGGAACCAGCTTGGGAATTGCTTTCTACTCTAAGACTCTAGCATGGAGATCTTAATCTTTCTTTCTCACCTTGTCCAACAACAGCTGCAAGAGCTACCTGCTTAGTAAAGGGGAACGGAAATGAGCTGGAATTCTGGAATTGTAAAGAGAAGTGCCACTATCTTTTATTTTTAAATGTATGTCAATATTCTAATTCACAGAGTGATTTCATTAGTGACTATAATAGCCTTATTTTAAAATAATAATCATATATATGCAGTAAAATTAAATCTATAAAATCTTTACTCAAAAAATGTGTTACAAAGCTTAGAATCTCATACAGATAATAAAAACTGTATTATAATAGCTAAACTTTACTTTAATGACATTTAAGAAATTACTATATGAGATAAAAATAAACATAAAATGAAATACAATGACTACACCAAAAAAAAAAAAAAAAAAAAACTCGTGAGTGGTAGAAAAACTCCAGATCATTAGAGTGAGTCAAGATTTGGATGATAATGTTTCAACTGCAGTGTAGGCTTTGCATGCAGAGGAACCTGGAGTAATTCCTTTCTGGCTAATTTCGTGATATGAATTTGGGAAAGTGATTTAAATACTCTATGCCAGTTTACATATCTTTAAAATGGTATCCAAAAAAGTTAACAGGAGTCCTAGTCAGAATCAGGCAAGAGAAAAAAAATTTAATAAACGGTATCCAAATTGGGAGAGAATAAATCAAATTATCTTTGCATGATGTTGATATGATATTATACCTAGAGAATACTAAAGACTTCCAAAAGACTCCTGAACTGCATGCATGAATTCAGTAAATCCTCAGGATACAAAGTCACCACACACAAATCAGTAGCACTGCTATATACCTAATAACAACCAAAATGCAAATCAAATCAAGAATGCAATTCAATTTATGATAGCTACCAAACAGCTAAAATACCTAGGAATATACTTAACCAAGGAAGTGAACAATCTATATAAGGAGAACTACAAAATACTGATGATAATCATTGTAGATGATGTAAACAAATGGAAAACAACCCATCCTCATGGATTGGAAGAATCAACATTGTTAAAATAATCTTATGACCCAAAGTAATCTACTGATTTAATGCAATCTCTATCAAACTATCAATGTCATTATTCACAGAATTATTTGAAAAGATTCTAAAAGTCTTTTGCAACAACAACAACAACAACAACAACAACAACAAAAAGTCAGAATAGCCAAAGCAATCTTAAGCAAAAAGTACAAAGCTGGAGTCATCACATTACCTGATTTAAAATTACAATATAAGGCTATACTAAATTATACTTTCACTATAATTATACTAGCAGAACAACATGGTACTGGTACAAGAACAGACACATGAACCAATGGTACAGAATAGAGAATCAGCAAATAAATCCAAATACCTACAACCGACCGATTTTCAACAAAGCAGACAAAAACATACTCTGAGGAAAGGACACCCTATTCAACACATTGTGCAGGTAAACTGAATAGCTACATGTAGAAAAAATGAAACTTTATCTCTCTCTCTACTCATATACAAACATTAACTCAAGATAAAGACTTAAAAGTGAGATTTGAAACCATAAATATTCTAGAAGAAAACACAAGAAAAATTCTTCTGGACATTGGCCTAGCCAAAAAAATGTCTAGTTAAAATTTCAAAAACAAATGCAACAAAAACAAAAATAAATAAATTGTGCTTAATTAAACAACAATAAAAACTTCTGCACAGAAAAAAAGAAATAATCAAAAGGAGAAGATATTCACAAACTACATCTGGCAAAGGACGAATATCCAGAATCAGCAAATAATTGAAACAAATCAGTAAGAAAAAAACAAATAACCCATTGAAAAGCGATCATTGTCAAGGATGAGTTCGTTGAGAAATTGAGGTTTTGTTTCTGAATCTCTATCCTGTTCCATTGGTCTGTATGCCTATTCTTGTACCAATACCTGGCTGTTTTGATTATTGTAGCCTTTTAGTAAAGTTTGACGTCTGAACGTGTGATACCACTTGCTTTGTTTCTTTTACTAAGAATTGTTTTGGCTATTCGTGGTTGTTTATGTTTCCATATGAATTTCTGTAGTCATTTCCGGGTCTGAGAAGAATGATGTCGGTAATTTAATGGGTATTGCATTGAATCTGTAGATTGCCTTTAGCAGGATGGACATCTTAATAATGTTGATTATTACTATCCATGAGCATGGAATATTTTTCCATTTGTTTGTGCTTTCTTGGATTTATCGAGCAGTGTTTTGTAGTTTTCATTGTAAAGATTTTTCACTTCTCTGATTAGGAAGATGCCAAGGTATTTCATTTTTTTTTGTGGCAATTGTGAGTGGGATTGTGCCTTTTATTTGGTTCTCCGCCTGCTTGTTGTTGGTATATAAAAATTTGACTATCTTTTGCACATTTATTTTGCACCCTGAGACTTTGTCAAAGTCTTTTATCAGTGCAGGCAGGTTCTTAACAGATTATCTTGGATTTTCAAGGTATGAGGTCATATCAGCAGCAAAGATGGGTAACTTGACTTCCTCTTTTCCTGTTTGGATACCCTGATTTCCTTCTCTTGTCTAATTTCTCTAGCTAGAACTTCCAGCACAACTTTGACAAAGCCTCCAATAACAACCACTGGGGAGAGGAGAATCAATTCATTAAACAGTGCTGGGAAAACTGACTGATCACATGCAGAAGATTGAAACAGGACCCCTAACTATCACCATATGCAAAAATCAACTCTAAATGGATCAAAGACCTAAATGTAAAATCCCAAACCATAAGAACCTTAGAAAATGCTGGAGACACCCTTATGGAAATCGGAATTGGCAACCAATTCTTAATCAAAACCCCAAATGCCCATGACATTACAGATAAGATAGACAAGTGGGACCTTATGAAACTGAGAAGCTTCTGTAGAACAAAAGAAATAATCAAGAGAGTGAGGAGACAGTCCACAGAATGGGAAAAAATATCTGCCAACTGTATATCTGACAAAGGCCTGATATGCAGTATCTACAAGGAACTCAAACATGCCGAAAGGAAAAAAAAAACAAACAGCCCTATTAAGGGGCAAAAGACATGAATAGACACTTCTCAAGAGAAGAGAAATGAGAAGCCAACATACACATGAAAAAGTGCTCAGCCTCACTTATCATCAGAGAAATACAAATCAAACCACAATGAGATACTGCCTTACCCCAGTAAGAATGTCCATCATTAATAAAAGCAACAACAACAGATGCTGGCGAGGAGGTGGAGAAAAAAGAATGCTTCTACACTGCTCGTGGGAATGCAAACAAGTGCCATCTCCTTGGAAAACAGTATGGCAATTTCTGAAAGAACTAAAAATTGACCTTCCATACAACCCAGCAATCTCCCTCTGGGAATCTATCCAGAGGAACTCAAATCATCCTACAAAAATGATACCTGCACATACATGTTTATTGCTGCACTATTAACAAAAACAAAACACAGAACCAACGGTGCTGCCCATAGAAACTGGACAAGTTAAAAAAATGTGGCCGGGCTTGGTGGCTCAGCCTGCAATCCCAGCACTTTGGGAGGCCGAGGTGAGTGGATTGCCTGAGCCCATGGGTTTCGAGACTTGCCTGGGCAACGTGGCGAGACCTCATCTCTACAACAAATCAAAAATTAGTCAGGCATGGTAGCACGCGCCTGTGGTTTCAGCTACTTGGAAGGCTGAGGCGGAGGGATTGCCGGAGCCCAGCAGGTCGAGGCTGCAGTGGCCGGGAGCAGCCACTGCACTCCAGTCTGGGTGACAGAGTGAGACTCCAACTCAAAAAAATAAAATAAAATAAAAAATTTTTAAATGTGGTAAATATACACAATGGAATATTATGCAGCCATAAAGGACAAACATATGGACTGTGCAGCAACTTGGATGGATGTAGAGTCTATTTAGTCAGTGATCTATCACAGAGACAAAGAACAGAGTATGATATGTTCTCACTCAAAAGTGGACCTTGAACAATTATCTTAATATCGTAAAAAGAGATTGGCAGTAGTGGGAAATTGCCAGGGGAGGGGGATTTTCAATAGTGGGAAACTCCCAGAGGAGGGGGACACACCTCATCAAAAAGAGTTCCTGAATAATGAACATTTGTATACCTGAATCTGAATTGTACCCCACATCTTTGAAATAGAAAGTTAAAAAAAAAAGAAAAAAGTGGGCAAATGACACAGACATCTCTCAATAGAAGATGCACTAATGGCCGAAAACCATATTTTTAAAAATGCTGAACATCACTCATCATTATAACCACAATTGGATATCACCTTATACCGACTAGAATGGCCATTATTTTTAAAATCACAAAGAAATAGACATTGGCTTAGATGTGGTGAAAAGGATATGCTTATACAAGGTTGGCGGAATTGTAAACTAGTACAGCCTCCATGAAAAGGGGTATGAAATTTCTCAAAAACTAAAAGTAGGTCTTCCATTTTATCCAGCAATCCCACTGCTTCATATCTACTTAACAGAACAGAGATCATTATACCAAAAAGACACTTGTACTCGTACGTTTATCACAGCACAATTGGCAATTGTAAAGATGTGGAATCAACATAAATGTGCATGAACTGATCAATGGTTAATGACAATATGGTATATATGGATAACACACATACACACACATACGTATACGTACTGGAATGCTATTCAGTCATGAAAAAGAATTAAATAATGCCTATTGCGGCAACTTGAATGGAATTAGAGGCCACCAGCCTAAATGAAGTAACAGGAACGGAAACCCAAAAACCAGATGCTGTCACTTGTAAGTGGAAGCAAAACTAAGGAACTGCAAAGGCATAGAGAAGAATATAGCATAAAGAACGTTGAAGACTCAGAAAGGAGAGACTGAGAGAGTTGTACAATGTGCACAGGCACATTCTTGGGTACAATGTGCACAGGCGAAGGAGGAGAACACACTTAAAGCCCGGACTTCTACATCACTTTAAAATGTGTCCATGTAACCAAAAATCATTTTTACTGCCTAAAATCATTGAAATAAAAATTGAAGAAAATATTTCCCAGGGATATTGAAAAAATACAAAGTATGTAAATATTTAGAAATATCTGAAAAATTGTATTGATTAATATAGCAATAACTTCAGTTATGAATGCTATTATAATTTGGTCACAAACTGCAAATCCAAAATACATGTAGCCAAAAATTTCAGAAATTCGATAGTCTTTCTTCTATGTAAACTATTAAATTGAATGTTTGGTGTATTCTTAACATATTTGAAGGTTTTACGTGATCAAAGAAACATGTTAACCACGCAGGCATTGCAGGTGTTTTTCATTTAATGGTTTCCCCCTCATTGAGATAAAAACTGTAATCTACACTTACACATTCAGGAATTAATTTCAATAAATATTATAATAGCTAGACCCAATATTATTTAACAATTAATACCACAAAAAGTAATAACATATTTTGAAATCTCTCAGACCACCCCCTTCCCACATGCACAAGTAAAAACTGGTCTTCAATAAATGACTCTTGGATTTTTCAAAAATATGTTAATTGCTCAACTATAAAAATGACTTTTCTTACCCATATCTGACATTTCAGGCACAGTAACAATGTACGGTCCATCTGTGAATTTTGGAGCATTGTCATTGATGTCTTGCACCTTGATGATGAATTCAGATTCAGGCTCAAGAGGCTTGTTTGTCCGTCGGTCAATAGCCTGAGCATGAAGCACGTAGTGGGTCTTCTGTTCTCTGTCTAAGCTTTTCGTTGAATGGATGTCACCAGTGGTATCATCAATGATAAATATAGTCCCGGCACCCTCTCCAGTTAGGATATACTTGACAGACCCATCACCTTTGTCAGAATTGGAGTGTAGCTGTAAAAGACACATGGAATAAGTTAGCATGCAATTATATTCCAACCTCACATCACATTCCCTGAACATTCCTTATGGATAATTTAATACTTAGTTTGACTATGATGCCTTCTGTCCTGTGTGTTACTCCAATCATTTATTTTTCTGCAGTTTTTCTTCTCTTGGCAATAACACAGACATCATTATGATTTGTGTAAGAGATCTAATTTAAGATCTAATTGATTTAAGAAAAAATACAATATTTAGTAAAAGAAAAACAAACCTGTCATCATACCAAAACAACATTCTACTAACTACCACCAAGTTGGGAAAATACATTTTTACTAGGTCACTATTGTCTTCCATTCTTATAAAAATAATGTCTTTCTTTGTTAATTTCGTTTTAGTTTTAACTAATTTTTGACAGTTTATTTCAAACTTTAGACTAGAAAAAATTTATAGTAGGAAAAAATTGAGATGCAAATTAATTATTAAGAGTTCCACAAAAGAGGCACATGTTTAAGTCATTAAGTTACAGATATTTAATTTAATAATTTGAAAAAAAATGAATCACTTTATAATACAAAGGCTTACATGTCAAATTTTAAAAAGCATTCATTTTTTTCTTTAAGGATTATGAAATGTTAACTCAAAATTTACAATTTAATCAACAGTAAATTCTAATTTGTTTAATTAATTGAGAGACACTAATGAATTCTCATATACTAAAATTAAAGTGATCAGATATTCTGTGAATAGGTATTAGAAAAATAATAGTTTAGTAGAGTAGAAGTCTTAGATAAAAAAGATAGCTAACATATTAAGATAACAGAAATTAGTATTTTTTGTCACTTAAACATAAATAAATGCTTTAAACTGCCCATAGTTCATACTTAAGATCCTAACTAGAAATTGTAACATCAAGATTCAGTTAAATAGTTCCTTGAGTGCCAGTGCTGTATTTCTAGGTAGAAATAGCAACAGTATTTTCTCAAATCACACACAGATATTTAAAGAATTGTTTCTCCCCAGAGATCTGAACAGTTGTCCTTTATAATGTGAAATGTTTATGGACACATAACTTCAGCGACTTACTTTTTGCTCATTTCTGACACTTGAAAACATTGAAGAAAACACAAACTTGTTCACATAGCATTTTGTTTTTCGTGCCATAGTAAAGTGAAAATTTTTAACTTTGTTTTAAGTCTCTAAGCTTTTAAAAGACATTTGAAAAAAATAAAACTCAGAAAAAGACAATACAATATGAGGAAATCACTTTTTTCTGGGAAAATGAAGGCAACTGAAACATAAATGATAGTACATCAAGAGAAATTTTATTTCCTTCTTATAAACATGTAAGACATAGCAGGGAGAAAATTCTGAGAGAAATCAGGCAGCAAGATGCAACAAATGAAACTATCTCAAAAATACTTATTTAGATCTTTTGTGACAATGAGGAAAACAGCTTTCAAAGATTCACACTTATAAGTAAATTGACTGCTAAAAGAAAGCAGAATGAATTTTCTGAGACAACTGTATGCATATATGGAATATATTTGTTTCTTTATGCCTTTTAGCATACCATTTTGTCATTTAGAAGAAAAAGATTTAATATTCATGAAGAAGATACCTACAAAATATGCAATGAGAAACCCATTTCACATTATCTAATTTTGCATCAGTCCATGATCAAAACATAGCCAAGTAAGGTAAAAAATTCATGCACCAAATGTTTCTAAACTCTTTTCTGGAATACTTGTCATTAAACTCACAAAAGGTAAAATAATTTGGTAAGTATTATATTGCTATATATCAATTATAAACATATATATATATATATATATATATTAAAAGGCAAACCTCATTCCCACAAAAGTGTTTTTTACACAGGTATATTTACATTATATATATGTACGCCTTTTAATAACTAATTTCAGAAAGACATAACAATAATGAGAGTTGACTTCTGTTTTCAGAGTATATTTGACAAAACATATTTTAGTAAAGTTAATTTTATATCATTTAGTCTTAGAATAAAAGTTCATAATACAGACACAACTATATTTAAAGAAAATGGCCTGTAGTATGCAAAAAGAATAATAAACTTGTCATCCTAAAGCATCTATTAATATTTTTATACACTATATACTTATTATAAATTCTGGTAAATAATTCATATAAAATAAATTTCCCTGTAATTTTATGGCTTTATATTTTAAGACTTGAATTTGTTCCTCATTTACAATGCTTTTTATATTTAATAACAACTTGACATAGATGTTTTGTAAGTTATGCATAATTGCAACATGAATTGTAATATGATCAGTGAATTGTAATTCAGTAATATCTATATTGTATAAAATCAGCAAAAGTTACACAAAAATATTATGAACTGCATTTGAATTATGTAGGTTGCTTATAATCTTTAATGTAGATGATCATTTTGTTAATAAATTTTTAGTTTCTCATCTAACCTGGTTTAGTCTTGATATGATCAGTTTCCATGTAACACTAATAGAAAACTATTGCATTAGAATTTATTCAGTAGTTTATATTATTTAAATGATAACCACCCAAGATTATCCACTCTCAGGATTCTCTCTCTTCTGCCACATCCATTCTTAAACACTTAATTCTGTCTATGACATATGCTTTGCAACAGAAGTGGAGCCTGAGAGAAACATTGGTTATACTTTCTTGTTTTGTTTAATTTGTGACTCTCCAGATACTAGAAAAGCACTTTTTAAAATTAATTTTTGTAAGCTAAGAAATAAGGTATGAATGATGGGTGAGTAGTATTGTAGTTGAAAATTTTTTTTTTTTTTTTTGAGTTGGAGTCTCACTCTGTCACCCAGACTGGAGTGCAGTGGCCGCTTCTGGCCACCGCAGTCTCTACTTGCTGGGCTCCCGCGATCCTTCTGTCTCAGCCTTCCAAGTAGCTGGAATTACAGGCATGCGCTACCACGCCCGGCTGATTTTTTGACTTATTGTAGAGATGAGGTCTCGCTGCTCAGGCGGGTCTCGAACCCGCGGGCTCAGGCAATCCACTCACCTCAGCCTCCCAAAGGCGCAGGATTACAGGCTGAGCCACTTGAACGAAGAGAAAGTTCTTGGATACAGATAATCATAATAGAAATTTGTCATCTCCAGTCATGGGCAATAATGAAACAACAAATGAAAGAAATTGGAGTAAAGCATGGAAATTAGAAATATATATATACATGGTACTAATTTAGTAAACAGTAAAAGTAGGTTGTAAGCTTAGGCAGCTATTTTATTACCTAAGAGAGATATTCATGATTTTTACAGTGAAATATATAGCAGTATTTGAAAGATAACATTGATTTTGGTCATACACAATGAAATCTTTTTAGCAGATGGTTTAATAATACTACTGAGAGAGCAGTAGCAATGTCTTATTGTTACTTAAAGTGGTACAAATATACTTTTAGATGAATGAAATTTTGCAAAGTAGGTTGCATCTTCATGTGGAAGAACAGATATTATATTGCCCTAAAGTAAGAAGAGATCATCTTTGTGTATGTGATCACATAATAAAGAAGGGGAAATTACTTTTAGAGAACAGAAAAGGAAAGGAGGGGGTCAAGAAAAAAATAAAAGAAAATGTAATCACCCAAATCAGGCAAAATGGACACGTTTCTGGCATTTTCTAATAAAATGTCTCTTTCTAAGTGTTAAGTAGTAACCCATGGCACTTAGAAAGCTAATGTGACTCACATGAGTTCACCCTAGAAAACTATCTATTGACTCTGGTCTACATTAGGATCAGAACCTACAAATTTATAGCTTTCATTCTAATGCAGAGTTTCTCAATAAAATAATATTCTATCCCTTGGGGAAGAATCACTTTAAAAGGTTAAAAAGATGGTGGCAGAGCCATTTATTTAGAAAGTTGCTTTTAGTTAAGAGTTCAAGCTATGTTAAAAAGATAGGTCACTGACTTAAATGGGAATATTTGGGGTCACATAATTTATAGACATTTTATAACTAGAAAACATGCTTAAAACATTTCACTGGAAGCCAAAAATAAAGGCAGAAATATAATATGGTAATTTCATTATTACCATTATCTTACAAACTTGTATATAAATATGTGATGCAATAAGAAAGAAATGTAAAAATCCTAAGGAATACATGCCATTGGAAAATATTATGCATCCTTTACTCTAGAATGTGTTATACTCTTAAAGTATAAGCAGATAAAACAAAAAAATCAATTGAACTATTAATAAGTAATTGATGTAAAAATATCAAGGAAAAATTTCTAGATAATTGACAACACATCAGTCTTTTTGTGAAGAAACATATATCAACCATAAATTTTAAATATTCATAGATAAATATGGAAATATTTTGATATTGATAAATATATTGTTATGTTTAAAAACAGCATAATTAAAGCACTTTGGTTAACCATAGAACTCATGATAATCAATAAAAATATAGAGAAAAGAATTTAGATGAGAATAAGTATTTTTTTAATTGGACACATCAAAATGCAAAGTCTCTTGCAATGAATTTTAGTTTTTTAGCTTTTAAGTAATTGATATCAGTTGTTGGACAAGGAAACAAGTGAATAAGGAGGAAAGGAAAAGAGACAGAAAGCAAGATTTGCTTTAGCATTATATCCTCTGAATCTCTGCTTGAAAGTATTAGCATTCAAGATGAAAAACTGCAAATTATCGCTAAAAATTTGAAATTGTCATAATCCTATACCCTTAGCTGTATTTAGAATGTCCCATCCAGATATACTAGATATTTAAGCACTGCAGGATTCAGGAAATGGCTGAAAATTTTACTATAAATTTTGAGAAGCATCAAAAGGTAATGAATCAATTGTAATGATCTATACAGGGCACAAGAGTACCCATTCTCTATCAGAGTTAATCTGCAGGGTACTTTTTTAAGTCTCCTAATCAGTATCTAGTTGAAAAAGAGGCAGATCTGACAGCTTTGTTAAAAAAAAAAAACTCAAAGATTTTTAAACATTATTTTAATTACTTCCAGAAAAATAATGACCTAAATCTATTGCCCACATATTAAATTGTGTTATGATTTCATACTCATGAAAGCTCTACCATGGGTACTCAATTTAGCTCATTGTTCAGTTAAGAAAGCAGTGACTACCGAGAGAGAGAGAGAGAGAGAGAGAGAGAGAGAGAGAGAGAAGAAACTAATGAATGTGTGAATGGCATTGACTATTTGGTAAATTCATCCGCCAATAAAATGTAAAATTCTTGTTTGTTCCAACAATCACCTTTTCTGGTGTAATTTTTCAACAAATATTTTGGAAGGACCCACCATGTGCCAGCCAATCACAATGTAGTATTGGGTACCTAGCTACAATACAGAAAAAAGGCAAGAAGGAATGACTGCTCTTTCAGACCACTTTCATTCTTATGGAAAGAAGCAGACTGTAAAAAGAAGACATAACTGGCATATAATATGCCAGAATGTGACAAGAGCTATGCTTAATAAAGGAAAGAGAGAAAGCAAACAAGTAGTAGGTACCAGGGATGACAGGTGGTGCAGAGAGGTTGCAATATTGAACAATGGAGTGTGGTAGGCAGAACATTGGCCCTTTGAAGATTTATATGCATATTCTGAAATCAGGGAACCTCTGGATATCTTACTTTACATGGTAACAGGGACATCACAGATATGTTAAACTTCAGAACCTTAAGGACCTTGAAATGGGGAAATTATCTTAGTTTCTCTAGATGGCTTCTTAAAGGAGGAACCCACACTAGTTGGGTGTGAGAGAGGGATAGAAACATGTGGCAGATTCAGCACCTCATTGTTGGTTCTGAAACGTAGATTGTGCATGTGCAAGAATCAGACAGAGGCCTCTGAAAGCTGGAAAAGACTAGAAAATGAATTTTCACCTAGAGCCTGCAGAAAGAAATAAAGGTCTGTTCACTCCTTGATTTTAGCTCATTGAGAAATACCTTCAAATTCTGATGAAGATAACTGTTAGATAATACACCTGTTGTTTAGGGTGTATAATATACCTGTTGTTTAAGGTATAATATTATTTAAGATAATACAGTTGTAAGCAACTAAGTTTGTGGTAACTTGTTAGAAAAACAGTGAGAAACTAGCACAGTCAGGTGAGAGTCATTAAAAATGATATTTTAGCAATTTTTAAAAGAAGGTTAGTGAGTTAGCTAAATACACATCTCAGTAAGGGGCATTCCTGGAAAGGGTGACAGGAAGAGCAAAAGGATTATTTAAAAAATATTTTCTCAGATTCCAGAAACAGTGAGAAGGCCGTTGTGACCAAAGGAGTATGGGCAAAGAGGAAAGCAGGTGAAGACACCAAAGAAATCAATGGAAGTGAGATCATGAGGGAGGATGTAAGAGATAGGGAGACACTGAAAAGTTTTGAGTATTGGTGCTTTATAATCAACTTACACACTAAAGGAATCACTGTGGAAGCAAAGAGAACTGAGATAAATCTACTACAGTACCAGAGAATTGATGATGGTGACTTGGACTGGGCAGAATTAGTGAAAGGAATAATAAATGATTCAATCATGAATATATTTTGAAAGTAGGAAAAACAAAGGCTTCCCAAAGGAGTAACTATAGGGTATAAGACAAATAAGAAGACAAGCACAAATGTTGAGTGTTTGGTCATGTTGAGCGTTTGGTCATTCCCAAACTATTGAAGTTGCAATTAATTGATGTGTGAAAGGATCCAGGTATAGGAATTGTGAACAGAAAGATCAAGAACTCAAGCTGAGACATGCCAACTGTGATATTTTTGTTGAAGTTCTCAGTAGAGATACAGGGAAGTAATTAGTACATGTAGTCTGGAGTTCACAAAATGTTTGATTGGCTTCATGAACTTAAAGGACATCAACCTAAAGCTGGCACTTAGAGCAATGAAACTGAATGAGATGAACAATAAAATAAAAATAGGCAAGAAGGGAAAGACTGAGTTTGGAAGCATGTAATTCTTCAAAATTAAAAAGCCAAGGAGACCACGGACACATTGAGAAAGAGCAACAAAGAAAATAGAAGGAAAATCAAAAGCCTATTAGAGTTCTGGAAAAAAGTAAGCATACAGAAAATATATGAAAGGATATCTATATAAGAATAATCACTACTGATTATTTGAGAAGCAAAAAGAATACAAAGGTCTGTCTAAAGAGTAATTGATAAATGATTATTATTAAAATAATAATATGACTGTTAGCTCTAAATAATGATTCATAATTTTTAAAAATTTATTTACTTATTATAAAGATGTGGGGTACAATTCAGGGGTAGGTATACAAACACTGATCATGCAGGCACCCTCGTTGATAGCAGTTTCCCTCAACTGCCAGTCCCACCCCCCTCCCCGGACAGTTTTCCACTACTGCCAATGGCCTTCTTATAGCATTATAATTGTTCAAGTTCACCTTATGAGTGAGAACATATAGAACTCAGTTCTTTGTTTCTGTGATAAATCACTGAGTACAATAGACTCCAAATCCATCCAATTTGCTACAAAGTCCATATATTTGTCCTTCTTTATGCCTACATAATTTTCCATTGTGTATATATCCCACATTTTTTTATCCAGTCCAACTTCGATGGGCAACACGGCCATTTCCATGTTTTTGCTATTGTGAATAGAACTGCAACAAACATACGTGTGCAGGTATCTTTTTCATAGAATAATTTGAGTTCCTCTGGGTATATTCCCAAAAGGGGAATTGCTGGGTCATATGGAAGGTCAATTTATAGTTCTTTCAGAAATCTCCAGACTGTTTTCCAGAGAGGTTGTACACGTTTGCATTCCCACCAGCAGTGTAGAACCATTCCCTTTGCTCCACATCCTTGCCAGCAACTGTTGTTGTTTGTTTTATTAATGATGGTCATTCTTATAGGGGTTAGGTGGTACCTCAGTGTGGTTTTGATTTGCATTTCTCTGATGTTGAGTGAGGCTGAGCACTTTTTCATGTGTCTGTTGGCGGCCTGTATATCTTCTTTAGAGAAGTATCTATTCATGTCTTTTGCCCACTTTTTAAAGGGGCTGTTTGTTTTTTTCCTTTTGGTGCATTTAAGTTCCCTGTAGATCCTAGATGTTAGACCTTTGTCAGATATGCAGTTGACAAACATTTTTTTCCCCTTCTGTGGTCTGTCTCCCTGCTCTCTTGATGGTTTCTTTTGCTTTGCAGAACCTCATTAATTTGATGAGGTCCCACTTGTCTATCTTTATTTCTTAAGATATTGGCCGTTGGGGTTCTGGCCCTCACATAATTTTTTATTAATTGAGAAAATCATATTGTTGAAAACTATGGGATAGAAGATTATATTTAGCTAAAAAAGGATAAGTAATAAAACTCCATACATACTGTATTAATATTTATTGACATAAACATGTAGAAAATTAGGAAAGAATATAACAGGGTGATATCTTTTGGATGCTGTCTCCTTCAAATGTTATGTTGAAATGTGATCCTCAGTGTTGGAAGAGGGGCCTACTGGGAGGTGCTTGGGTCATGAAGCAGATTCCTCATGAATGACTTGATGCCATTCTCACAGTAATGAATGGGTTCTCAGTCTAAGAGTTCATGCAAGAGCTGGTTGTTTAAAGGAGCCTGGAACCTCCTAAATCTGTGTTTGCTTCCTCTCTTGCTATATAACATGCCCATTCACTCATCTCCTTCAACTATGATTGTTAGTTTCCTGAGGCTTCACCCGAAGCTCAACAGAAGCGAGTGCCATGCAAAACTGTGATCTCAAATAAACCTGTTGCCTTTATAAACTACCCAGCCTTAGGTGTTCCTTTTTACAAATTTGCAAGAAAAATGCCACTTGAGGAAAAGTAGAAAAGGAGCGTATACTGCAGAAAACTATCATCTTATACATCTGTCATAGTTACTTGAGTGTATATATTTATATAAAATATATTTATTCATTATTAAACAGAGTTCAGGATTTTATTTGATCCAATTATGTAGAAAAATCACAATATATTATAGTCCTCTGTCCAAGCATTAAGAATCATTGTCATAATTAATAACAAGAAACAATAGGCGCTGGAGAGGATGTGGAGAAAAGGGAACAAATCTACACTGTCGGTGGTAGTGAAAACTAATACATCCTCTGTAGAAAACAGTGTGGTGATTCCTAAAAGATCTAAAAATCAACCTTCCATACAACCCTGCAATTTCCTTTCTGGGAATATACCGTGAGGAACTCAAATCATTCTAGCAAAAAGATAACTGCAAATGCATGTTGGTTATAGTGTTATTCACAACAGCAAAAACATGGAACCAACCATACTGCCCATCAAAAATTGACTGAATAAAATAATATACTACATATACATGATGAAGTATGATGCAGTCATAAAGAAAGACAAAATTATAGACTTTGTAGTAACTTGGATGGATTTAGAGTCTATCATACTTAATGATCTATCTAAGAAACAAAAAACTGAGCACCACATGTTCTCACTCATAAGAGGACCCTGAATATTTATCATAACACTATATGAAAGCATTTGGCAGTAGTGGGATGATGCCATGGGAGAGAAAAGGGGGATACATAATATCAAAATGGGTACCTGGTCTCAAACCGGGTGAAGAGGGCACTAAAGGGAGGCCCAAACTTTACCTACAATGATGACGTATCTACCTAATCCTGAATTGTACCCCACAGCTTTAAAATGAAATAAAATTTTAAAAGTTTAAAAAAAGATTATTTATAAAATCTAAGGTGAAATATTTCCATGCATAATGCCAAACTTTGATTCTCATTCTGAGTTGAGTAAGAATTTGATTTTTTCTTATGATTGTTCTTGCTAAATTCTATCCTGTTCTTGCTAAATTCTATCCTGAATTTAGCTCTCAGGATATTGAATTGTTTCCCAGGTACTTCTAGTCAGTACTTTCTCAAATGATTGTGTGTCTTATTGGAGTCTTTAATTTTTTTTGCATTTTTATCCCTGCCCATCTCTCTTATGTTTCTCACCCAAGCCTTGCCATTTCTACACCACTCTATTCAGCCATAGCTCTGACTCAATCAACACATCCTATGTTTATTCTAAGCTAAAATCCAATTCAATGCAATTGAAATAAATAATTAATTGTATCCTCACTATGTATCAAGCAATGTGCTGAGATGAATCAGAGTGTCCATTGCCCTCAAGAAGTTTTTAGCTCAGTGAGCAAGAAATAGTTAATAGGAATAGTTTTTAGCTCAGTGAGAGATGGAACAGTCAATGTTCTCACAAAGGTTCAACGTGAAACTCACTTTCCCTCAAAAGGAAGTTTTCTTAAAGGGAGGGACACTGCGCCTCAATATATCTTGTTTTTATAAAATAGCTGAAAGTTATTCAATAATTATTTGTTTTGAGATTTCTCATTATATTTTCCCCTTAATTATTCACAGTCTAGATTGAATTCTGACAATTATTTTACAGAAATTGTTCTAATGTCACCAAACATCTTCCAGTTATTGAATAACATAATTCTTTAAAGGAGGAATGAATGTTAAAATATAATGAAGCTAGTTCAACACAAGAGAGCAGAATGAAAAACTTTCACACATTGAGTCCTCATCCCAGAAACGCAAAGAACAGGAAAAGTGAGGATAAGAAAAAGCTGAGGGTCAAGGTACACTAAGGAAGACAAGTCAGAGTGACTTGCAAAAGTTTTCTGTGCTAGAGAATGGGGTTCTCAACTTAGACTTGAACCCACATTACTCAACACATTGAAGTAAAAATTCTGCCAAGTCTACTATTGTGAATGAATTTACTTCTCAGTTAAGTTTATTGAGACTATAAAAGTTATTCAACACCTTTTCAATCATAAAGTTCCAGTTACTCAGTTCAGGTCTGACCTCATGGTGTATCTTACCTTCCATGCTTCTTATCAGAGTGAATAACCAGAGCTCATGTGCTCTCCTCTCAGTTACCCACGATGGAAATTTTAAGGTTGATCATTTTCTCCATTTCTTCTCACTAACAGCTTTCAAAATTTTTGTGATTCCATCTTAAAAATATTCCAAGTCCATTCCCTTCTCTCCATCACAGTTACCATTGGGTTCATTCACATAAAATACTTTCCTACTTAGACCACTGCAGTTGTTCCCTACATGGTCTCATTACCTCTGTTGTTGTTCTCTCCATCTACAATCTATTAACACTGCATATCAATGTGATATTTTAAAATTTGACTTTGATCCCTCCTGTATAAAACACTTGAGATCTTCCCCATAGTATTCATGTAAACCATGTTTTTGTCTGGTTCCTGTCTATGTTTCTGACAATCTTTTGGTACATCCCCATTCACTCCAAATTTTAGCAAACTGAACTGGATGAACTGACTCCTGAAATGTCAGCCTGTCCACATCCAAACTCCTTCGAAATTGATATTTTCTACTTAACTGACCAGAGTTAAGTGGTTTTTGTATCCTCTGTGAGGTTGCCTTTGACTTTCTCATCCAAATAAGCTCCTTCTCTGTTTTGATTTCGAAAAAAAAAAAAGACTTGCTTATTTATTATCGTTAAGTATTTTCACATTATACCATATTTTCTATAAAATGTTCCATCTCTCTAACATTAATTTGCTCTTAATGAGGGCAGGAGCCAAGTTTCAATCACTTTCATGACTTAAGTATCCACACATATCTGGTTTCCAATAAATATGATTAAAGAATAGAATAGGGTTGAAATTTTCAAAATAATTATATCCGAGGAAGTCTGAGAACCAGATTTACTGGGCAAAAACTTTAAATGAACTAATTTAAATATGTTAAAAGAGCTAAAAATCCATGTACAAAGAATGAAAGCAAAGTATCAAAACAATGTCTTATGAAATAGATAAAATCATGAAGATACATTAAATCATAAGACAAAAATTAATATTCTTGGAGTAGAAAAGTAAAATAATATAAATAAAAAATTTACTACAGGGATCCAACAACAGATTTAGCAGGCAAACAAAAGATACAACAATGCTAACAATAAGTCATTTGAGATTATTCAGTCTAAGAAACAGAAAGGAAAAATTTTAAAAAATTTAAAATAACACCACAAAGTCTAAGTATATATTGATAATGGGTCTTGCAGAACTAGATGAGAGAGACAAAGAAAAAGAAAGACTATTTAAAGATATAACATCCAAAAACTTTCCTTATTTAAGGAAAGTCACAAATCTATATTTCAGACATATATTAAGCCTCAATAGGATAAATTAAAAGACGTTTACATAGATGCACCCTGTTAACAAACTCCCAGAAGACAAAAACAAAGAGAAATCTGAAAGTAGCAAGAGATAATCTTGTTACCTCCAAAGGATTGGTAGAGCCTATTACATCCCCAAAATTCTAAAAGTAGGATGACAACTAGAAAACTACTCAGCTGCAAATCCATCTTACTGTTCATAAACAAAAAGGAAGAGTGACTTAGATTGCTGAAAAAAGAGCCCAGATGGTGGAGTCATGAAAATTGTTCCTAGGCCTTAATTCCTAATCAACAAACTTCCAATATTTGTCTTGGGAATTTCAGAATTGCTATGGGCCAGTGATTCCTTTGTTTTCCATTTTGCCATGTTTGAAAAGGAATGTCTGTATTTGTTATCTTATGCTTGTCTCACCCTTGCATTTTATATGTTTCATGAGTAAATGACATGTCTTTTTAGTTTCACAGAACTACAGACCAAAAGGAACTATATTGAAAAATATGTGCTTGCATATATACACACAAAAGCCTCATCCATCCTTGGACTTAAAAGAGAATATAAAACATAGTTGCAGGTGGAGATCTTCATTCTAAGGAAATTGTCATAGAAACAGAAACCAGATAAAGCATGTTCTCACTTATAGGTGGGAACTAATTTCTGGGCACACAAGCATCAGGATGAGAACAGTAGGCACTGGGGACTGGAGGATGGAGGAAATGAGGGAGGATAACAATTAAAAACCACCCATCATCTACCTTGCTCACCACCTATTGGGGAGGGGACTCAATAGAAGCCCAAATCTCTTCATCATAAAATACACAGATGTAACAAAACTGCACGTATGCCCCTAGAGTCTAAAATTTGGAGTCGATCATACTCAGTGATTTATCACAGAAACAAAGAACTGAGTTCCACATGTTCTCACACATAAGCTGACCTCGAACAATTGTAATGCTATAAGAAAGCAATTGACAGTAGTGGAAAACTTTCAGGGGGGTGGAATTGGCGGTCGAGGGAAACTGCTCAGGAAAGCAGAGGCATACTTCATCAACAAAGGTACCTGCATGATCAATGTTTGTATACCTAACCCTGAATTGTACCCCACATCTTTATAATAAATAATAAAAATAAAAAATATGAGATCCTAAACTTTGAGTTCACACTATAATAGGATGATACTTTGAAGGATCTTATATAAAGATAAGCATAATATTTGGGAGAAACATGAATCATTGGGGTATCAGAGGGCAGACTGCAACAGGCAGCTATTTTACCCCCCAAAAGTACAGTCTTTTGATAGTTACACTCTTGTGTAATTCCTTCTTCTTGAGTATGGGAACAACACAATGATTTCTTGTAATAAGATAAAAGTGATAGATGTCACTTTGAAAAATAGGTTATAAAAAGATACTGGCTTCTATCATATTACCCACTCTTATCATCTATCACTCTCAGTTGCTCTTTCTCTTTCTTGGATCCCTGTCAGGGAAGAAAGCAGCCATGCGTGAGAAACCCTAAGGAGAGGCTCACATGGCAGGAAACTGATACCTTCAGCCAACAGCCAGCATAGACCTGAGGCAAGCCAGCAGATATGTGAGTGACCTGGGAAGGAGATTCCCAGCAAGATTCAGCTTTTAAACTATTACAGCCCCAGCTAAAACCTTGATCACAGCCTTGAGGGAGATCTGGAATCAGAGGCACCCAGTTCAGCTTTGCCTGAATTCCTGACTCACAGAAACTGTGAGATAAGAATTTTTTTTTGTTTGTTTTAAGTCATTGAGTATTGAGGAAATAATTAATTCACTAGTGATGCATATATATAGATAAATAAAATCCTGAATTAAATAAGCCAAACTCCAAAAAGCACATGTGCTTTGATTCCATTTATATAAATTTATAGACCAAATAAAACTTATCTGTAGTTATAGAAACCACATCAGTGATTGTTAGGGTCAGAGATTTATCAGATGACTGCAATATATTCTTTATCTTATTTGAGATCATTTATAGTTTTAAAAGTCTCCAAATTATACACTTGAAATTGTGCATTTGATATATGTCTAACGTATGTCATGTAAAGCGCACTTCTATAAACTTGGGGGAACATGTATTTCTTTAATAATTAAGGTTTATGATTGTTGCTATAGCTTACAAGATAAAGAAAGATATAGAATCTTTTCCATTCTGCATTGTCTTTTGAAAGCTACTCAGAATTGTTCTTTAAGATGTTTAAACAATTTTTCTCCCAAGCCTTTATAAACAATTAATTACTATCTCAAGCAAACTTAAGTATTATTATTCAATTACAATCTCGAGCAAACTTGTGTTATTAAACCTGATTGTTATCCTTTTTCCTAGCAAAAACTGCATTTATTTTGCATGTACTCTACGTTCTCCCTATAAAGTAATATATAACAGAGTCTGTTAATACGCTATTTTGCACGGAAAATAGGCTTTGTTGATGTGAATAATTCAAGGAGAGATAATCCTGGATTATCTAGCATGTTTAATGTAATCCTAAGAGTTCTTATAAGAGAAAAAGGAAGACAGAAGTCAGAGAAAAGCTATGATGACAGAAGCAGGGCTCAGTGAGAGAGACAGAATTAAAGATGCTACACTGCTTTCCTTAAATATTGAAGAGCAGGCTACAAGGCAAAGAATTTAGACTAATAGAAGCTGGAAAAGAAATAAATTATCTCCAAAAATCCCTGAAAGGAATGCATTCTTGTCCATACCTTGATTTTAGAACTTCTAACTTTTAGAAGTGTCAGATAGTCCCACTAAGTTTCTGATCATTTGTTACAACAGCAGTGGAAAATGACTAAAATTGTGTGTCTGATATCCACTAAAATATTAATATATATTTTTATAGTAACTCTTTGAAATAGGTACTATTATCCATATATCTTTTTAAACAAAGAAATGGAATCGTGTTGTTGTTAGTTAATTTGCCCAAGGTTACAGGGCTATTAAGTAATAAAATTTAGATCTGAACCCCTCTAAGTCTTATTTCAGAACCTGGGTCTTATAGTTTAGTCAAACAGCCTTATTGTGTATGCACAGACATAGTTATTGAAAAGTCTAAATATACAAAACTGTAAACATATTTTTACGTCTAGAGTCACAATCATATGTTAAATGACCAAATTTAAAATTGAACATGTATTATATATCGTCTTTCAAATAAATGTCACTATTGAAGGCTAACCAATTATTGTGTAATATTTATACTTGTCTGCTGATACTAATGTTCATGACGTTTCTTGTATAAATTTTTTACCTAGTGATAAAAGGAGTAGTTTATTAAGACAGTATGAAATTAATAAATCTATGTGCATCAAAGTAGCCATTAAAAAACATTGAGGAAAAATTTAGAAATGCAAGGAAAGCTTGTTAATTTATAATATTAATACAGAATTTTCATATTTTGACATACTTAGTGGATACAAATAAATAAAGTTGAATGAAAGCTTAGTCTTTTAAAATAGCTAATTTCATTTTAGAGCAGTAGCTAAACTATTGCTAGATTAATTATGCAATATCTACATGTCAAAATTTTCTTTCTTCTGTAATAGCATTATTTATAGGAAAGAAACTCAGTCACCTTAAAAAAAAAAAGTAGTCCATAAGTAACTTAATTCATCATGGTAAATGACTGTCCTACATTCACTTTATTATATTAGCCCAGTATATCCTAGTAAGGAGTTTTATGGTCTCTCTTTTGGGTCCAATAGTTTAGTTTCTTAAATAATTTTCATTCTCTCTTACCCCCAAGAGTTCAGTTATGTAAAAAAGAAAAGTTATGACTACTGTCTGTCTTTGTGGCTATGTAAGCATCTTTCCACTTGATTTATTGCAAAGGTAAAGGTTTAATAGGTACAATACTTCTGAAAATTAAAAACGCATTGTGTAAATTGTTGTAATTGTATTACATTATGAATTACATAATGTATTATGTAATGCATACAATATATATGCATGAAATATACATGCTTTGGCTAAGCTAACTATTTGAAACTTTGAAGAACTTTATGTAATAGAAATGCCATGTAAGTCTCCAAGTGCAGTAAGATAAGCTTTGTTCAATTTAATTAATGAGTATAAATTAATTAATATAAATTAGATTGTTTTTATATAACTGCATTTTTACAATTCAGACACAGTTTCAAAAGTCATTCTTATTTTATTGTAGTTGAAATAATTTCTTGTATAATTTTATATAGATATTATTTATATACATGATCATAGGAAAAATATAAAGGATTCTTATTTCTGTTTCATATTTCAGCAGTTATATACTTAACAGTTACTTAGTACCAACTAACTTGAATGATTATTTGTTGTTAAGAACAAGTGAAAATCTGAAAAGATAAAATGTCATCTATACTTAAATTTTAGTGCTCACAGAACAAGATCAGATCAGAAGTCTGAAGAGTTAAGTAGAACTCAAGTTCTTGACTGATATGCCATGTACTTCAAAGTTTTTTTTTTTTTTTTTTTGAGTTGGAGTCTCACTCTGTCGCCCAGACTGGAGTGCTGTGGCCGCTCCCGGCCACCGCAGCCTCCACCTGCTGGGCTCCGGCGATCCTTCTGCCTCAGCCTTCCAAGTAGCCGGAATTACAGGCATGTGCTACCACGCCCAGCTGATTTTTTTTTTTTAATTTATTGTAGAGATGAGGTCTCACAACTGAAAATGAAATCCATGCAATTATTTAAATCCAGAAATAGGAATGGAAAGAGCAAGAAAATAGCAAAGGCAGAATTGAATAAATAAACTGCAATTTGACATAGAAAAGGCAAGTCTGTAGAAAAAAAAAGAACTAACGACATGACTCTAAAAAAGTAATGCTATGCAGAAACACATTAGAGAGATACTAAACAGGCATTATATTCCAAAATTAAAAATGGGTGGATTTTAGGACATAAAAAAATAATAGAGTCAAGAATGTATCAAGGGCGACAATTTGTTTGCTATCTTGGGGACTGAAGTGATAACAATGCCTTTTATAGGTTAAAAGTAATATAGGAGACATTACAATGTAGCTGAGGGTTTTAAATAGATGATATATATATATATAATGATAGCTCAAAAAAGCTGAGTGTTGAGCTATCTATAAACTCAGTGGATGTGTGAAGATGACAGAAAAATGAGTCATCAAAATATAAAATATATTGACTATAAACCTAAACAGTTTTATACATGGTAGTTAAAGCTAGAAAACGGGTAGGAGCACCAAGAATATTTTTGAAAACTTGGAATCATAAACATTTGTGAAAAAAGAAGATAAATATGCACACACACGCACACACACACACTCATTAAAAGGGAAAGGATAAAAAAACAAAGAGAGCGCTTTTTCAGGAGAGTTTTGTGGGACCTTACCATTTCTCAATATAACTATAAGTAGGGTATTAATCATTTCTGAAGATATTGCTGATTTTTGAGAATCACCCCAAAATAGCATGAGTTTGGGGCAGTGAAAATGTGAAGAGAAAGCTAAAGCGGATAAATTTCACAGCTCAAGAGCTAAGATTCAAAAATTTTGGAGCCTGGACGGGCATATCTGGGTGTTAGGGTGGTGATTGTTAGAGATGGAATCCAAACTCCCAAAAAGGCGATGATTAGATCATGAGGGAGGAGGCCTCATGAATGGGATAGCACCTTTACAAAAGGGAGGCCAGTGATCTTGATCTCTCTGTCCCTGTCTGTCTCTTTTTCTCCCTTTCTCTCCCTCCACCATGTGAGAATACAAGAAGTTTGCAACTCAGAAGAGGGTTTTAGCAGACCGTGCTGGCACCCTGATTTCAAGGCTGCTTTAGAACGGTGATAAATAAACTTATTTGTTCATAAACCATGCGGCTATGATACTTCATTGTGGTAGCCCAAACTGACTAAGGAGGAACCCAGAGTCAATGTTGCAAAAACTGGTAGCTAGGGCAGGAGCAGCAGTGAATGAGAAGAGCCAATAACCAGAAGAGGAAATGTGCCAGACTGGAATAACATGTGACTTTCGGTGACAATCCAAATAAAGTTGCACCGTATTTGATTTTGATCACTAGAAACACAGGTGTACAACAAGACTAAAGAATGGTTATACTGCATACAAATGATCAGATAAATAATGATCACGATTACAAAGGAGCTCAAACCATAAGAAACCATCAAGAATTGCAAGACATTATTTACCAAAGTCAGGCCCAAATGTTACCGATATATTGACCATTTGTATACCTAATCCTGAATTGTACCCTATATATTTAAAGTAAAAAAAGAATTACAAGGCATTTGGAAAAAAATGCTATCTTGAAAAGAAAAATATGATAGAAATAAAAATTGTAATGGATGAATTAAACAGCAAATCTGACAGTGTGAAAAAAAATAAAAGTAAACTTAGAGGTAAGGATTATAAAGAGGAGGATCTTAAGAAAGCAAAAACAAGTTTTATTTTCTACATCCAAAAGGATTTTTACTTCTGACAACCACTAAAACATTGTATTTTGGATTTTAGGAGAGAGATTACTTACACAATGGAAAAAGGATTATTGGCTAGATTGAGAGTACAAAGAGAGATAAAAAGCATTAATAATGGTCTGTTTCTTTATGTAACTTATGTGTTCATAGAAGTTCAATAATTTTTAAAAATGGGGAAGAGAGATGGAAAAACAGAGCGATGGATGGAGGGAGGAAGTGAAAGACCAGAAAAATAAATTCATGCGGAGCAATGATAGTACTATGATCAAATTAAAATGAGGAGAGATGAAAAAAGTGATGAACAGTGCCATATATTGTCAATGGGTTATTTTAGAAAATGAGTAGATAAAAAACCACTGAATTATATCATCAAAAGTAAACTTATAAACATTTTCTCTTATTCAATTAAATAAAAACTGTTTTCTATTTTATTGAGTGGAGCAATATTAAAATTAGACATATGAGTGGGAGCTTTGGAATGTAATATGTTTGTGGCACTGAACAATGTAAATATACTAAAAAGTTTTTATTTTCCCTATTAAAAGTAGACATAAGAGTAGCTGATAGTCGAGATAGTGATAAAATGTCATGCCAGTAAATCACTTATGAAGATTCCCAGTAACAAAAACAAGGGTTTTGAAGGTCAATAACATTACTATATACCATCACAATTGGGTCTTCATGAGTTTTTTACAAGTATCGAAAAAGAAAATATAAAGCAAAGTCAAGTTCATATGTGTACCTGAATTTTTCTCTCTCTCTTCACAATGCATATTAAAGAAGGCACAGGTTAAGAGGTAGAATGCAATGTGATTTTGATAAGTCAGCAATTGTACACAGAGTTCAAGTGGACTACTATGCCAGTACAGATGGTGTCTAAATAACCCAAGAAAAGCAACAGAAAAAACATTGATAAGGGTTGATTTGAACCACATTGCATTTGTCCAGAGCATCTAAAGCATACATAGTGATGAATCAGGCATTGTGTCTAAAAGACAACTAGGGCCTAAATTGTTGGCATTCTTTCAGATGAATTAAAATGAACTAGTATTGAGATGAGAAACTGTACCACTTGATAAATGAAATAAATAAATGAGGAACTACCAAACAAATATCTTCAAGTTTTAAGTGCCATGGAAACCAAATTTTAATTTCTTCTACATTTTCAAAGTAAATTTTATATTTATACTTTTCAAAACACCTGGGCCTTTTCATAAAGATCACTTGAGAAAAAATTATTAAAATTGCTAAAAGATAGTGCTTTAGCTAGAAAATAACAAACTAAAATTATCAATATTAGGAATGGGAGAGAAAGAATATCATTGATTGTGTAAGTAGTAAAAACACAATAATAGAATATATGAACAACTTTATGCTAATAAGTTCAACAAATTGGAGGAAATGAGCAAACTTAGAAAAAGCACAAATTACCAAACCTCATTCAAGATGAAAGAGATAACATAAATAACCCTGTATCTGGTTAAAAATTGAATTTTTAGTTTAAAGTTTCCCCCCAAACCTATCTCAATTGACACACAAAAAGTTTGCCAAATCCAAAATCAATTTCTAACAAATTGGAAGCAAACTAGAAATAACAGAGAACATATACAACTTGAGAAAAGGCATCTATGAAAAAAACTGTCCCTAACCTCATAATTAAACATGGAAGACTGAACTTTCCCCCCTCAGATCAGAAACATGATAAGGATGTATGCTCTCAACTCTTGTAGTCAACATTTTAAGGGAAGGCCTAGTCAGGGAAACAGGATGAGAAATGTTCTCTGAATTGGACAAAAAGAAGTAAAACTGAGTTCACAAATTCCATTATCATCTATGTAAAAATATTCTACAGATTCCACAAAAATGTTATTAGAACTCATAAGTGATATTAGCTAGTTGGTGGGATACAAAATCAAGAAATAAAAAATGAATTTTATCTCTATATCTTTGTACCAAACAAAATTAAATGTATCATTTAAATTAGTATCAAACTCTTTAGTAATTAGAAACAAACTGCCAGCCGGGCTCGGTGGCCCGCCTGTAATCTCGCGCTTTGGGAGGCTGAGGTGAGTGGATTGTGTGAGCATGTGGGTTCGAGACCACCTGGGCAACTTGATGAGACCTCATCTCTACAATAAATCAAAAAAAAAAAAAAAAAAGTCAGCCAGGCATGGTAGTGCATGCCTGTAATTCCGGCTACTCGGAAGGCTGAAGTGGAAGGATCACCAGAGCTCAGTGGGTTGAGGCTGCAGTGGCTGCTCCCAGTCTGAGCAACAGAATGAGACTCCAAATCAAAATTAAATTAAATTAAATTAAATTAAATAAAGAAACAAACTGCCAAAAGATATAAAGTCTTTGTACATGACTAAGAGAAATAAACAATGTCAGAACAAAAATTAAAGAAAATTTAATTATAGGAAGATATAGTTGTGTTTATGGGTCAGAATCCATTTTTATCAGATATCTAGTCTTCATATTTGATCCATAAGTTTTATATAATCCTATCCTAACTCCCAGCAGAGTTTTATTCTACAAATAAATAATCTCACTTTAAATTTCAAAAAGTAATTCACTGAAGGTAGAATAACAAAAGTAACATTGAAAAAGAAGACTGTTTTGGAGGATTTTATTTCCTGACTCAAAGACTAGTTATAATGGTACAGTAACCTAGATAATGTGATATTACATAAAAATAGACAAATACACTAAGAAAAAAGAATAATGTGCTATTATGCTGTATACATATGTGGACAAATGATTTTCAACAAAGGTTCAAAGGCAATGCAGTAGACAAAAGTGTTTTCAACAAAAGAAGTAGGAACTCCATGAGTGTATGGATATATATATATAATGAAGTAAACTTTCACCTATAACTCACACATAAGCAAGTTAACTGAATATATATCCTAGTACCAATTGTGAAATACAAACTTTAAAACATTTTAAAAATGAGAAATTTTTTTGGATTGTAGGTTAGGCAAAAATTTAATTGATACAGCAATGGAAGTATGATCTACACGGGAATATGTCGATGAATAGAACTTCATCAAAATGTAATAATTGTGTCCTTTGAAAGATATGGTTAAAAAATAAGAAGACAAGTCACACACTGGGTGAAATCATGTACAAGTAAATACTCCTTGAAGGACTTGCCTCCAGAACATATAAAGAACTCGCAAGCTGGCTCGGTGGCTCAGCCTGTAACCCGCGCCTTTGGGAGGCTGAGGTGAGTGGATTGCCTGAGCCCGCGGGTTCGAGACCCACCTGGGCAGCGAGACCTCATCTCTACAATAAATAAAAAAATCAGCCGGGCGTGGTAGCGCGCGCCTGTAATTCCAGCTACTTGGAAGGCTGAGGCGGAAGGATCGCCGGAGCCCAGCAGGTAAGGCTGCGATGGCCGGGAGCGGCCACTGCACTCCAATCTGGGCGACAGAGTGAGACTCCAACTCAAAAAAAAAAAAAAAAAACTCGCAAAAGTACTTGGTAACACAAAAACGAAACAATAAAATAGATGGTAAAATATTTGAATAAAGAATTCACTAGAAGAGATGAAACGAGCTCAGTGAAAAATGTTTAACATTATTAGGGAAATCCAAATCAAAACACCATGAGATATCACTACTAGCCTTTGAATGATTATATCATACTAAGTGTCAACAAGGCTATTAAGAAACACAAAGATTCACAATACAAAGCTGGTAGAAATGTAAAGCGGTACAACCTCCTTATAAAACAGTTTGCTTATGTCTTAAAATGATATTACTTCAACATGCTCTGGGCTCCATACTTCTAGATATTTTTCCAAGAGAAAGAAAGCATGTGTCCATATAAGGACTTGTACGCAAATATCCATAGCAGTTTATTTGCTGTAGCCCAAAACATGCAACAACCTCGGTCTCTCTCCCTCAACAAGTACATGGATAAACACACTATGTTATATACATACTATGAAATAGTACTCAGCAAAAAAACAAAAAATAATGGGTACATAATTTATTGATACATAGCTATTCATGCTACAACATGGACAAATCCCAAAATAACTATACAGATTGAAAGAAGCCAAACAAAATAGAGTATTTTCTACATGATGCCATCTTTATCAAATACTTATACATGGTAAAAGCAAACAAGTAATGGTTGCCTGGGACTCTGGGTTGAGAAGCAGATGGGATAGATTACCAAGGGGCATGAAAACACTGTAAGGGTGATGGCTGTCGTCTTTTTCTTGATTGTGTGTGTGTGTGTGTGTGTGTGTGTGTGTGTGTGTGTGTGTGTGTGTGGCATTTCCTACAGAATTGCATGTTTTATTTTTTTTTACATTTTAATTTTGTTATATTTCTTTAATAATACATTAACTTTATTTGTGAGTTTCTAAATCTTTTTTTTTTAATTTTAAAGATGTGGGACAAAATTCAGGGTTAGGGAAATATGTACAGGTGAAATTTGGGCCTCCCACTGGTCCTGACTTTGCCTGGTTTGAGGTCAGGCATCCTCATTAGTATTATGTGTCCCCCAACTCCCTCCACTAGTGGTGACCTGCTACTGCCAATCCCTTGCATGTAGTATTATGATAAATGTTCAGAGTCCACTTATGAGTGAGAACATGTGGTACTCATTTCTTTGTTTCTGTGATAGATCACTGAGTATGATGGAATCTAAATCCATCCAAGTTGCTGCGAAGTTCATAATTTTGTCCTTTATAGCTGCATAACATTTCATCTTGTATATATGCCAAATTGTTTTAATCCATTCCACTTTCAGTGGGGGACATGGCTTTATAGCTGCATAACATTTCATCTTGTATATATGCCAAATTGTTTTAATCCATTCCACTTTCAGTGGGGGACATGGCTGGTTCCATGTTTTTGCTGTTGGTAATACTGCTTAAATAGACATGCATGTGCAGGTATCTTTTTTGTAGAATGATTTGAGTTCCTCAGGGTATATTTCCAGAAGGGGTTTGCAGGGTCATAGGGAAGGTCGGTTTTTAGATCTTTTATAAATTTTCACTGTTTTCCACAGAGGTTGTACTTACTAGTTTACACTCCCACCAACAGTGTAGAAGTGTTTCCTTTTCTCCACATCCTCTCCAACATCCTTTGTTTTTGAGTTATTAATAATGGCCATCCTGACCAGAGTTAAGTGATATCTCAGTGTGGTTTTGATTTGTATTTCTTTGACGATGAGTGAGGCTAAGCATTTTTTCATGTGTCTGTTGGCTGCTCACATGTCTTCTTTTAAGACGTATCATTTCATATCTTCTGTCCACTTTTTAATAGGGCTGTTTGTTTTTTTTTCTTTCTGCACATTTGAGTTCCTTATTATGTGTCAATTACATCTTGAGAAAAAGTAGAAGAACAACAAAAGCATCTATAAGGCCAAGAGTTATTCAAATTCAAGAAACTATACTTGATAAGTTCAAGGCCCATGAAAATTCATTCATTCATTGAATCAGTCATTATTTGTTTACTATTTTATTTACTTTACCACGCATTTAATAATTCATCCATTCATTATTTATTCATTCATTATTTATTCATTCATTATTTATTCATTCATCCATTCGTTCAAAAATATTGAGTGTCCATGCTGTACTCTTATGTTCTGGGCATATGACATTGCACAAAAACAACAAAATGTAGGTTTTCCCAAAATATTCATGCTTAAGAAAAAACACATCCCTACATGTCTAGCAGGTATTTTTGAGTTACTGCTAAATTATTGACTCTGTAGTAAGTACTATTAAGTCATTACAATTAATAATTAATTTTATCCACATGAGACTGTCTTTGCATGGATAATATGTGGTTTTACTTCATGCCATCCCTAAAGCTGGACTCTAGAAACTCTCACCATGAGGGATACGCTCATTATTGTGCAAAACTAAACTTACAAATAATTTTGAGTGGGAACCCCCAAAATGCAGTGGACACAACAAAAAAAGCAAAAGTAATTCATTCTCTGTTTCTTCAGGGACTCTGTGACCAATAGAAGCTCATCTGCTCAGACTGATATTTCATCCCTGGCCATGAGAGTGTGAGGAAACAGTCTAATTCTTCAACTCTTCTTTCCTTTGCTACCTGTGTTATACAGTCATCTCCTCCTTTCACTGGACCTGAGGCTGTACTCTGCTGTTCGAGAGCATATTCAATGCTCTCTTTCACAAAGTATGTTACTGCACACACAGAAAATTTCCCATATGTGGCTAGAAATAAAATTAAGTTTTCATAACTTAAAGTTAATTTAATAAAGTGTGTGGAAATATTTTACTAATTTTTCTTCATATTAGGCCATGATGTAGGAACAATGCCATATACTAAGAAGAACACTGAGGTTATGAAACATTCAATAATCTGATCGATGTAGAACAACAAATTAATAGGTAAAGAGACTTACAATAAAAATATTACAACAGGTCAGGTGCAGTGGCTCATGCCTGTAATCCCAACACTTTGGGAGACAGAGGTAGGAGGATTTCTTGAGCCCAGGAGTTCAAGATAAGCCTAGGCAACATAATGAGACCTTGTCTCTACAAACACATCAGAAAATTAGTCAAGCATACTGAAGTGGCAGGATTGCCTGCACTGAGATCGAGGCTACAGTAAGCCATGATCATGCCAGTGCACTCCAGCTTGAGTAACAGAGTAAGACCCAACTAAAAAAAACAAAACAAAAAACTGCAACACAAAAATCCATATTATTAACTTTTATAGAATAATATCACTAAATTCAAGTTGAATAATACTGTGTTGTTTCTTTATCAAACACTGAAAATTCGGTTTAATCTTTTTTTTCTAATAATGGAATCTAATATCAGAAAGATTAAGAAACTTGAGTTAGTTCTTTGTTTTAAGAGAAGAATAAATTATTATAATAAATAATAAACAAAATACAATAGAAGCTTAACTCT
The DNA here is from genome assembly GCF_000164805.1 of Carlito syrichta. Taxonomy (NCBI): domain Eukaryota; kingdom Metazoa; phylum Chordata; class Mammalia; order Primates; family Tarsiidae; genus Carlito; species Carlito syrichta. Next base: position 63,216 of record NW_007258400.1, on the reverse strand, counting down.
TTCTCTCACTAGACAGCAGAAGTGAGTAATCTATTGCCGGCAAGGCAACTCTATTTGTGGTTTCCACGTTGGGTCGAAGAATTCCATTCCTGCTTTTGTCCTGTTCCAACCAAGAAAATGAGAGAGAGAGAGAGAGAGAGAGAGAGAGAGAGAGAGAGAGAGAGAGACAGACAGAAGGATCCCCCAAGGTTCACTTTCTAATGACTTATAACAAAGTTGTACATATAACTTGCACTAACATCTAACTAGGTAATACTTAAAGCTGAATGCTGGATAAGGCTGCCTTGTAAAGGAATTTCTACATTGCTAAAACATTAAACCAAGTGTCAGCCATGGCAGTGCAATCAACAGTATATATATATAGTTTTGTTTTGTGGTTTTGTTTTTTTTTTTTTGAGTTGGAGTCTCACTCTGTCGCCCAGACTGGAGTGCAGTGGCTGCTCCTGGCCACTGCAGCCTCGACCTGCGGGGCTCCGGCGATCCTTCTGCCTCAGCCTTCCAAGTAGCCGGAATTACAGGCATGCGCTACCACACGCGGCTGATTTTTTAATTTATTGTAGAAATGAGGTCTCACTGCCCAGGCGGGTCTCGAACCCGCGGGCTCAGGCAATCCACTCACCTCAGCCTCCCAAAGGCACGAGATTACAGGCTGAGCCACCGAGCCTGGCTTGTTTTGTGTTTTTAAAGATGTGGGGTACAATTCAGGGTTAGGTAGACAAATGGTCATTTTACAGGTAAAGTCTGAGTCTCACTTTGGTCTCTACTTCACCTGGTTTGAGATCAGGTATCCTTACAGGAGTCTATATTCATAGTTTATAGCAGTAACATGTGCCTGTGGAATTAAATGCTTGGTCTATTTTCAAAACCCAATTTCATTTTGTCTCATTATAAGACATAGGCTATCAAGTTAAATCCTTTATGTAGGCATGGCATATCAATGAGTAGATGCTTCCATAAAACTATGGAAATTTTTGAAATATAAATAATGCTAGAAAGTCAAATATTTTTGGTAAAGATGTAGGAAAGACCTATTAATGCATTTTCTTATTTAATCTTAGCTTAATGAACCGTTAGTGTACCTTTCTTAGGAGAGGGTAGTAACTGTTTATCCTATATTGTGAACTTCCTCCACAGAGGAATTTTGGAATCAGGATTTTAATGTTTGAAAGTAAGGTCAGGACTTAAGTTTTCATTCTCTATCTCTGCCTTAGCCAGAACATCTAATCCCTTTAACACACCTCTGCTCCCAGCATCAGGGGATCTTTGCCCTAGAATGCTGGAAATGTGAATTAAGGATAATGAGCTGCCAATTACCAGCCTAGAAATGGGAATGAGCTAAGGAGGATTCACTTCAAAATCTGTTGGGTCTAAATAAATAAATAAATAACCTACCTCCTATTCATCAAATCTTTTTACCCACCAATTGCAGCTAGTCATATCTTTTAACTATCTCCTCCATTTTCACAAATACAGAGGGTATTCATCATTTAACTAAATATAGTTACAGATACGAACTCGCTGCATCAGATCATGAACTTAATTGTAGAAAATTATCTATGTATTTCCTTTTTGATGAGAAGCAACAATGAGTCCTTATTATGCCAGTACGTTTCCTGGCATAGTTTTCCCATTCTTTGTAAATCAGTCTCACTTTCACTTGCTGTTATTTTTGTGTTTTGATTTTATCAGTGCATAACATTCTCCTGTCACTCTATCCTCTATTGTCTACATTATTTCTTCCAGCATATTTACATATATCTGTTTAGTTCATGTTATGAATAAAAAATAAAAGAAAAATATTTATTTTGGAAATCCTTTACACTGCTCTTAATACTTTTTTTCTCGGTTATCTAATCTGTCAAACAGCAGAACATCACAGCCTGGTTCATGTTGACTCTTTTTTCACTTCTGCTTCAATGCCTTCCCTGAGAGTGAAATGATTTTCCATTATCAGTTGCAAATTCACAGAGACAAAATTTACTTATTTATTTTTTCTAGCTTTACTGTAATTTCTTTCTTTCTTTGACTATTTTTATATATGGTCGCAATATGTAGATTTTTAATAATGCCTCCTAAATTAAAATATAATTAATCGTTATTTTCAAGTCACATATTGTGTTGACTGTGGACAAAGGTTTGGTATTAGTAACTGTTATTGAACCAGTGAAGGAATTAACACTGCTTAGCAAAGAATAATGTTACAAGTGATCAAATGAAGCCTGCGGAAGGAGCTTCTTTTTGAACGATATAAGATTAAATAGAGCAAATCAATGATTTTAAATGTCTGTAAAAGAAAAAAAACTCACAAATACATATGTGTTTTTCCAACTAATCTGATGTACATTCAGTTAGATATATTCCTCTAATCTACATAAGCTACAAATGAAAATTTATTTATAAAATTCAAATATTTATTATGATCAAAAATAGACCTATGGTTCAAAAGCAAATTATGTATCATTCATTGCTATATGTAAAACGAATACCATGATTTCAAATAAACAAAAAAAATTAGTGAAATATTTGCAATCATCAAAGATGAACATAATTATAAAATTGTTGACATTTGAATTTCCTCATTTCCTGTGTTAAATAAAATCACATAGCAAAAAATTCATTGAAATTTACATATGACTGCAAAAAACATGTACCATTAACGCTACATAAGACATTGCACAATAAAAATATATGTATGATCTAGAAATTTCCTGAGGAATAAATTATGATCATATTAACGGAGAAAACCAAAAGAAACAGTATAAGCAACATCAAAGTTTCTCTAAAAGTAGGTACTCTGTAAGTGTCAGAAGAACAAGGAATATTTTTAAAAATTATATAAAACTGGTTTCACTGGAATCATTTTAATATATGTTTCCTCATCCAGTGAAAAAATAATTTTTAAAATATTTGTCATTTTTACATTTTTTTCTTTTCAACATTAGAGTTTCTATAATACAAATTAAACACTCAAAATACCCTGAGTCCTTGGAGAATTGCAAGTAAAAATGGAAAAAAAAGGGGAGGAAGAGAAGAAAAGAATGGTGGCACGTACTTGTTTTAAATGAAAAACAGGAGGCAACATTCAGCCTTTTGCATCTGTAAATTTTTTGATACTTTGTGTATTTATTTGTTATGTCTAAGGCATCCTTTATTAACATATACAAATGCCATATTTCTACTCCTAGTAAATCAGTTTTTTGTTTAACTTTATAATTACTTAATTCTTTTCTGTAATGAAAATATCTATTCTGTCCAAACAAACAAAAACGTTTTTTCAATTTGTTAGCTTGGCATGGAACATACTAGGGAAAATTATGCAAACACAGCAGAACATACCTTTATACATAGATGAGTAAGACAAAAAGGACTTCAATGTGTTATAGTGTAGACTGGTGAATTGTAATGCGGAGAGGAATAAATCCAAATTCATGTTATAAAAACACTTATCCATAAGGATAAATTACACTGCAGTGGAGGCAGCATAGCAGAATGATGATTGAAAGTTCAACTCAGCCGGGCTCAGTGGCTCAGCCTGTAATCCCACGCCTTTGGGAGGCTGAGGTGAGCGGATTGCCTGAGCCCGCGGGTTCGAGACCAGCCTGGGCAGAGAGACCTCATCTCTGCAATAAATCAAAAAATCAGCCGGGCATAGTAGCGCGCGCCTGTAATTCCAGCTACTTGGAAGGCTGAGGCGGAAGGATCGCCGGAGCCCAGCAGGTCGAGGCTGTGGTGGCCGGGAGCGGCCACTGCACTCCAGTCTGGGCGACAGAGTGAGACTCCAACTCAAAAAAACAAAAACAAAAAAAACAAAGTTCAACTCAGTTGGTTCCATGTTTTTGCTATCATGAATAGATCTGCTACAAACAAATGTGTGCATGTATCTTTTTTGTAGAATGATTTGAGTACCTCTGGGTATATTCCCAATAGGGGGATTGCTGGGTTATACGGAAGGTCAATTTCTAGTTCCTTCAGAAATCGCCACACTGTCTTCCAAAGAGGTTGGACTGGATTAAAAAAAAAATGTGGTATATATACACAATGGAATATTATGCAGCCATAAAGAAGGACAAGTATATGGAATTTGCAACAAATTGGATGGATTTGGAGTAGATCATACTCAGTGATTTATCACAGAAACAAAGAACTGAGTTCCATATATTCTCACTCATAAGGTGACCTTGAACAATTATAATGCTGTAAGAAAGCAATTGGCAGTAGTGGAAAACTGTCAGGAGAAGGGGGGGGGACTGGTAGTTGGTGGAAACTGCTAGGGGAGGGAGGGGCATATCTCGTCAACGAAGGTACCTGCATGATCAATGTTTGTATACATAACCCTGAATTGTATCCCACATCTTTATAATAAATAAATTAATTAATTAAAAAAATAAGAAAGTTCAACTCAATGGCAGAATTTCTGCATTTACGTGAGAGCACTTACACTTATTTACCCTGTGATTTAGAACAAGTTGTTTAATCTCTTTGACTCAGTTTTCTTTACCATAAAATGAGGATAATAACAATTCTCCCTAACTCATAGGTGGACCAAATTCCATTGCTAAATGGCATAAATAATCCTTATAGTTCTTATAAAAACTCTTCATAGAGATGATACCCTAAATTTCTCTACAACTTCAGACATTATTCAGTGTATCAGAAAAGCTTATGAAAACTCAATTTTCACTTTGCATGGCTTACATACCAGCAAAAATATATCAATATTTGTGGCTTTAAAATATTTAGTTTTGACAAATATCTCTCTACCCTTGGGAGAAGTTTAATATTGTATGTAGTTTGAGACTTTTTGAATATGACATCTGGTTCACAGATGTAAAATGTATTTGAGTGAAAGTTCTTTGCTACTCCAAGCTGCATTAACTTTGTTTCTGCCTAATTAACATGAACAAATCCTGATAAAGCCTTTTTGCTGGTCCATGTGTCGCAATTAGAAATTAATCTGCTGCACTATTATGTAACATGAAGGTAGAATGCAATAGCGGAAAGAATATGAAATTGAGAATAGGATAGGTTCCTGTTCATATCCCAATGCTACCACTTATTAATAAGGTACACTTAGATAAGAAGCTTCTTAACATCTCTGAAATAGTTTCTGCCAAGAGCTGTGAATGCGGAAAGAATGAATCAGACAGAATAAAATAATGAAGGACATTAATTAACATTCATAAAACTCTTGTATTTCCATATTAATACATAAGATGTTTTTGGAAGCATCAACAGTGAAAAACTATGACAGGATTTTAAATGACCTCATTTCATAGAAACCTAAGTGTAAATCATTGCTCTTAGATTCCAAACTTATTTCCACTAGGAATTCCCAGATGATAAAACCAAACATGGCTTCTACCAAGCTCAGCCACCTCTGAGACTACAGATGGACCTCTGTAGTTTGGTCTCTTTCCCTCCCCCCCCACCACATATTGTTTTTTTTTTTAGGAATCGCTAGTCTTGCTTGTTGGGGCCCACTTTGAGATGCAGTCTCACCTACCACGATTACCTTGGCACTTTAATACAATGTCATGACATTCAGCACTAACAATTAAATCCGAATTCTATTCAGTAAGACATTAATTAACTAGAGGAAGTTGACATTCCTACAAGCTCTTTGTGAGTCCTATTGTGATTATGCACTTTAAGTTACTTATATACCACAAACATTAAAATGTTCTGTATTATTTATTGAGTTCCTACTCCTTGCCTGAAACACTCTTGTGCTATTTATATTTTAAAATCTTATAGCTGGATAGTCTTTTCTTTATTTTATAGATAAGCCAAAGTGTTTTATTTCCAAGTTTTTGTACTAAAAAGATAAACTCATTTATTCATTCAAAAATTTATTAATACATTTTATTTTTTTCTTCCCAAATCTTTATTCCCGCTCTCCAGAAGTAACATCATTTTATAGTTTCTTGAATTTCCTTCTAAATTTTCTATACACATATAAACACAAATACCTTTTTGCACAGATTTTTGTTTCACCTAGAATGAATTCTAGACATACATAACTACTTTTTTTCACAAAATAGCATCTCCCAGAGATAGATAGCTATAAATCTAGATTGTTCTTTTTACCAGATGAATACTAATCACATGTGGTTATACCATGGTGTATATAACTGTCTCCTGTTGATGGACATTTAGGTTGTTTCTCGATCTTGCTATTATAAACAATGCTGTAAGGACCATTCTTGTGCATATATATTTTGTTTGCTTCTTCAAACATATCTATAGAGTAAAATCCTTGAAATTATATATGTCATGTGTATAACCTTGGGTAAGTTTTTGAGCAGATTTGTGGTGTTGTTTTTTTTTAACGTGCATAGTCTGTTTTTTTTAAGATTGCAGTATAAATGAAGAAGACACATACATACAAAAAACAAGTGAGAGAGTACAAAATTCAAACAGTATATGAGTATGCTCAAACTTTGCAGTGCAGACAATAACTTGGAAAAATCTACAAAAGTTAGATTCTCATGTTCTAGATGACAATAATTATTTTCCCAATGATTTGATAAGGCAACTCAAGTATGCCCAAACATTTACAAAAATGAGTAACAGAATTTCAAATATTCATGCCAGTCAGGTGGTCTGTAATTGATAGGCCTTGTGGATTTAGTGAAGTTTTAATAACTATTTAATCTTAATAGCAAAATATATATGTAATGTAAGTTTAAAATATTTTATAGTTAAGCATTTCCTAAAGTTTATATTATTTAATTTGAGATTAAATTAAAAGGAAAGTAGGATTCCGCTACTGTTAAATAAGGGCAACAGAAAAAAATGCTTTTGGTCAAAAAATTGGAGGGGGGAAATGTTACATAAAATTGACATTAAGAGCTAAACACTCTGGCCTATTTGTAAATGAATAAAGATGTTATTATCTTAAGAAACAGAGTGGCCTCATGCTTAGTTCATCAAGATAGAAAACAAAATGATTTTGTTCACCTATTTTGAGAATCAAGAAGGGAGATTGAAGAGAGGTCTGTTAAAAAGTATAAATTAGCCGGGCTCGGTGGCTCAGCCTGTAATCCCGCGCCTTTGGGAGGCTGAGGTGAGTGGATTGCCTGAGCCCGCGGGTTTGAGACCCGCCTGGGCAGCAAGACCTCATCGCTACAATAAATCAAAAAATCAGCCGGGCGTGGTAGCGCACGCTTGTAATTCCGGCTACTCGGAAGGCTGAGGTGGAAGGATCGCCGGAGCCCAGCAGGTCGAGGCTGCCGTGGCTGGGAGCGGCCACTGCACTCCAGTCTGGGCGACAGTGAGACTCCAACTAAAAAAAAATAATAAATAAATAAATAAATAAAAAGTATAAATTTACAATTAAACAGAAGGAATGCATTCTATTGATTGATAACACAGTAGGATGACTATGGTTAGCAATAATTTACTGTATATTTAAAAATATCTAGATAAGGAGATTTAAAATATTCCCAACACAAAAAAAGCTCATTGTTTGCAGTGATAGATAACAAAATTACCCTGACTTGATCATTATTCATTGTATCCAGGTATTAAAATTTCACCTATCACCTCATAAATATGTACAATGATATCAGTAAACAATACAAAAAAATAAGATAAAATGTAGTATTTTCCACTTTTATTCACAGGTCACACATACCTGTGTGTGTATGTATGTAGCACATAACAAAATTGGTATTTTTGAAAAAGCAGGCTTTATGACATTTTGATGTATTTATCAAGTAAACTTGATAATTTTAAAAGACCAAATCTCATTAACTTGAATATTTTTCTGTAATTTAGTGAGAAACTACTATATGTGAATATTTATATGTGTGTGTGTGTATATATACATATAGTGTTTAGCTAAAATGATATTCATATACTTATTGACCTTTCTTTTATATTATGAAACATCATAAGTATACAAAAAGGTATAGAGAGTAATAGAATGAGTGTGCTTGTATATCCTTTGTATCTATTGCCTAATATTTTAAAAAATCATTTATGTTTTACCACCTATGTTTCTTTTTTATGAAAATAAGATAAAATATTATATAGTTTAATCTCCCAGTATATTTCTCTTTAATCTTCTTATGTTTATTATACTCATGAATAATTTATACTTTCTGTCTACATACATTTATCCATAAGCAAAATATAACACTTTTTCCTTGTATACAAACTGGTTGTTTGTTTGTTTGTTTTTTAATCATCACCTCTGTGTACCTTTCTGCAGCTTGAAGTGTTAACATTATCTTTTTGCTATCTGCTCATGCTGATACATTGAGACATGTCAATCAATTTCTTTAATATGGTCTTTGATGAACAGGTCTATTATATAGCATTTTATTATATGTGTATGCTGCATTTTATTTATTTTTACCCTTTTACATTAGATTGTTTCCATTTTTGACTGTAAAACTACTTGAACATTTTTGTGCGTTCATTCATGTGCACATGTGATTTTTCCTGTAAGTGGGTTGTAGAACATGAGAATATTTAACTTTACTAAATATTTCAAAATTGCTCTCCCAAGTAATTTTCCAATTTATATTCCACATTTTTAAACTAGCAAAGTATGATAATTCAATTTTCAGAGCTTTGCTAATATTCATTATCTATTGTGTAATCCAGTAGCAAATATGAGAAAAGAATGTCAAAGACTTGAGAAAGGCTCTGTCTTCACATTCATCCTGCCTACCACCTTGGCCACCATCCCTGTGATGAAAGTGGCTTATTTTCTTCAGTTTTTAATTAAGTCCTTCACTTTATTGTTCCTCTGAAATACCTTTCCTGTTTTAAGAATACAGTCTCTCTTCTTCAGCTATTAGAGATTTGTGAACCATATGAAGATCAGTATTTAGCTATGAAATTAACAAGTTGAAGAAAATGAAAGATTTTGCAAAGGCACAAAGTCTAAGGGGGTGTAGTTTCTTTCAGCAGCTTTCAACAAGGCCTACATGATCTGATTCTGCACAGCCTTTCTACCCTAACAGGTTATCAACTCACATTTCTCTAACCAGAGTCCTGCCTCCAAGTTTTTGCACTTGTTATTTCATACATCGGCAGTGCTTTCATGGCAAATATATGCTTGGCTCCTTGCCTTTAGATCTCTGCGCCAAGATCACACATTGGTGAATTCTTTGATCGTCCTATTAAAAATAGCATCTGTAACCCCAGGTTTGTATATCTCTCATCCCTGTTTTTATTTTTTAATACATACATTACTATCATTTCATATACTGTATCCATCTTTATATGTGATTCTTACCTGTTTTTCTATTAGAATATACATTTCATACAGATATTCTGTATTTTGTGTACTGCTATAATCACTGTAGAAAGAACAGTGCTGTCATAGACTAAATATAAGTAATTTGAATGAATGAATGCTTCCCCCTTGTAAGACTGAGAAATCACATGTGGTATTTTTCAAATTGAGGAACATAAAATTAATTGCACATTTAGCACAGCCGCCAGCAAGTGGTAACCATTCAGTATATTCATCTGTAAAATGCAGATTAAAATAGGTAGTGTTAAGTATTTCCAGGAAGATGATGGCATAGTCAATCAGCCTGTGTGAGTGATTGTTTGGAGAATTCTGAAATGTGTTTCTCTGTGTAAGTGGGAGTATGAGAGGCTGACTGAGTGGGAACTTGAGAGCAAGTGATCAGGGCCCTCGTGATGGAGCCACTGGTGCTGCAGCTGCTCTGCTTGGACCCTAGTACTTCCAAGAACACCAAAGCTGAATGTCTTTGTTAAAAATCAGCAGAGCTTTTCTCAGGAAGAACTGCTGGAATGATTGATGATTCCAACACCACAGTGCAGGGCGGAACACTGGCAGTGAGGGCTGTATAGGAAGTGCAGCGAGAGAGAACCTGAAGCACAGTTCTCAGGAAACAGCAGGGAAAAGCCACACTGAGCGTGGACTGGGTTCCAGAGCCTTGCCAACAAGTCTTGAGATTCAGACACCGTGATAACTGCTGGTGGAGGGAGCTAGCAACTGCACTGATGACAGGAAGAGTAGCCAGCAAGAAACTGAGCAGACTCTCTAATGCCTGGGTAGAGAAGTGCTCCAGGGTGGCCTCTGCAGAACAGAACTGCATCTCTGAGACCAGATGTTATCTCTGTGTTGTGCTGGGGTTGCTCTTTGCGACCTCAGAGAACATTGCCCCCAGTGCACAAGCCCCGGCGGGTAATGGCAATACAGAACCCCAGATGGTCCACCTCCACCCTAGGTCAGTTGCTAGGTGATAGACACAGACAGCAGAACTGCCTGAGAAGGAGGCTGGTGAGTTCCTAACTAACACTCCCCTTCCCCTAGTAACAAGTGAAAGAGATAGGGAGGGAAGGACAGAGATAGGAGGCCCCATTCCCCTGCCATGAACTGGATGCCCTGGAGCTGTGGCAAAGCTGGGAGAAGAAGGAAAGTGGTGAGATCCCGAGAGATGCCCTGTCAAGTTATTTCAGCCTCCTTCCCTCATGGGCATGTGACAACTACCAACTGCAGGCTGAAGGGGGTGAAGATTCTAACATCTTCAGTTCCAACAGCAAATAGGGAACCTGAAGTAACAGCTCTGTAGTCACAGAACCCATCACAAGAGGGAGCTCTTCTTCTCAAAGAGCCATAGTAAAGCTAAAAGCTCTATTGAGATTTTTTGGGGGGTTTGTTTTGCTTGTTTGATTATCTCATATGGTTGCTTTGTTTGTTGGTTGGTTTTCTATTTTCTTTCCTTCTTCTATTTCTTTCTTTATTCTTTCTGTGTTTTTTAAATGATTTTTTTCTTTCTTTTTTCTTTTTTCTGTTTTTCTTTCCTCTTTTTTCTCTCTTACTCCTCTGTTTTCTTTTTTTTTTCTCTTTTCCCTCTTATACTCTGTCTTGGGCTCAGGGACTATGAAAACACACCTACTGTAGGGTCATATTGTGCAGAGATGAAGAGTGATTCCTAGCTGGTCATTCACCAGGTAGCAAACATTATGACCTGCCAAAAGGTGCAGAATCCTTGCAACCCCTTCCCCACCCCCTGGTAAGTGTTCAAAATTATAGAGACAGCACAATTCCCCACCCCCAGTCCTACTTCATAATTGAACAAACCCAGAGCCCCAGCTCAAGGAAAGACAAAAGGTAGAGAAAATATCAGAAGTGACTGCTTCTCCAGTTTCTACTGAGCAACAGAATTAAAGAGAAAGATAAGAGAACTACTACAAAAGATGAAAAATCAATGAAAAACTTAATGTTCTCAAAGATAATTTCAACCAAGAATTTTCTACCCTGCCAAGTTAAGCTTCAACAGCAATGGGGAATTAAAATCCTTCCTGGACATTCAATCCCCAAGAAAATATGCTGCTTTGAGTCCAGTTCTACAGGAGAAACTTAAAAAGGTGCTGTGCACAGAAGAAAAAGGAACCCCCCCAAAAAGACCATGTACTTCACAAGATAACAAACACAGATGCAGAAAAATATACAGAGCCCACAAATGAAAATATGCACATATATGAACACAAAAGCGAAGCAAAAATCAGACAGTCTTATAAGAGCATTATGTCAGGGACAAACGCTCACGATTTAATAATGAGCCTGAATGTGACTGGATAAAATGCACCAATGAAAAGACATAGGATGGCAAACTGGATAAAAATACATGACCCAGTAATTTTCTGCCTCCAAGAAACTCATCTCACCACAAAGGCTGCCCATAGACTCAAAGTTAGAGGTTGGAAAACAAATTTTCAAGTGAAGGGATAACAAAAGAAAAAAAAAGAAAACAGGAGTTGTGAACTTAATATCAGAAAAAATAACCTTTAAGTTATCAAAAATTTACAAAATAGGAAAGGATACTACATAATGATAAAAAGTTTGATCCATAAACAAGAAATGTCCATCCTAAACATGTATACACCCAAAAAACAGAACACCATCTTTTATAAAGCAGCTAGTAAGTAATTTAAAAAAAGATATTGTCTGTAATATTATCATAGCTGGGGACTTAAATACCTCACTAACAACCCTAGAAAGATCATCCAGGCAAAAAATTAACAAAGAGATCCGGAACCTCAACTTGATACTTGTTGAAATGGAATTAGTAGATACCTAAGAACATCCCCCCCCCAACAACTACAGAATATATATTCTACTCATCTCCACATGGAATATACTCCAAGATTGAGCATATCCTCCTCATTAAATCAAGCATAAACAAATTTCACAATATTGAAATACTGCCATGCACGTTCTCAGACCACAGTGGAATAAAAATAAATATCACCACTAACAGAATTCCCCCAAAACCCACAAAAACATGGACACTAAACAGCATGAGGCTGAACAACTCCTGGGTCAACCCAGAAATTAAAAGATTCCTGGAATGAAAATTTAAAAAAATCAAAACATCCAAGATGTCCTGAAAACAGTACTAAGAAGGACATTTATATCTCTACGAGCACACATCAAGAAAATAGAGAGCAAGTTGACAGTCTAATAAATCACCTAAGGGAGCTGGAAAGGTAAGACTGTCAAAACCCTAACCTCAGCAGAAGAATACAGATCACCCAATAAAAGCTAGAATACAAGATATAGAAAACAAAAATACCATAGGAAAAAAAAAATCAATGAAACAAAAACTTGGTCCTTTGAAAGAATAAATAAGACTGATGGACTCCTAGCCAGAATGACCAAGAAAAAGAGAGAGAAAGTCCAAATAAACACAATCAGAAATGCAAAGGATCAAGTCACAACTGACTCCAATGAAATACAAGAGATTATCAGAGATTATTATGCACACCAGTATGGAAACAAAATCAGTAGCCTAAATGAAATAGAGGCTTTTCTAACTTCACACAACCTCCCAAGGTTGAAATAAGAAGAAATTGAGGACTTAAATAGGCCAATAACAACCCAGGAAATTTACTCTGTCATAAGAAAACGACCTACCAAAAAAAAAAAAAAAAAAAAATCCCTGGGCCAGATAGATTTTCAGCAGAATTCTATAAAACATATAAGAAGGAATTGATACCATTCCCGTTGGAAGTATTCTAGGCAATCGAAAAAGATGAAACTTCCCCCAAATCATTTTTTGAAGCTAATTTCACACTGATACCCAAACTGGGTAAAGATCTGACAAAGAAAGAGAACTACATCATCCCTGGTGAAGACAGATGCAAAAATTCTCAACAGGATTCCAGCAAACTGGATCCAACAACACGACACAAAAATCATTCACCATGACCCAGTAGACTTCATCCCCAGGATGCAGGGCTGGTTCAACATTTGCAAGACCATAAATGTAATTAGATAAGTCAACAGATATAAAAACAAGAACTATATGATTATATCATCGGATGCAGAAAAAGCTTTTGATAAAATCCAGTATCCCTTCTTGATTTAAAAAAAAAAAAAACCTCAAATACTTAGGCATAGAGAGAACATACCTCAATCTAGTAACAGCCATCTATGACAAATCCACAGCCAACATATTGCTAAATGGACAGAAATTGGGAACATTTCCCCTGAAAACTGGAACAAGACAAGGCTGCCCATTCTCACCCTTCCTGTTCAACATAGAGTTGGAAGTCCTGACTAGAGCAATCAGACAACACATGGAAATCAAACATATCCAAATGGGAAAATAAGAAGTCAAGTTATCCCTTCTTTGCTGACAATATGATCCTATACCTCAAAAATCTAAGAAAATCTGCCAGAAACCTCCTTGTACTTATAAAGAACTTTGGCAAAATCTCAGGTTACAAAATCAATCAATTATCAAAAAAGATAATCACATTCTGATACATTCAACAACAAACATGCTGAGAATCAAATAAAAAGTACAATCCCATTCACAATAGTCACTAACGGAAATGAAATACCTCGGCATCATGCTTACCAGATAAGTGAAAGATCTTTACAACGAATACTATAAAACACTGCTCAAAGACGTCAAAGATGACAATGTGGATTGGAAGAATCAACATTGTTAAGATGTCCATTCTACCAAAGGCTGTCTACAGATTTAATGTTATAACCATTAAATAACCAATCCCATTCTTAGACCTGGAAACAATAATATGGAAATTCATATTGAAACATAAATGACCACAAATAGTCAAAAAAATTCTTAGCAGAAGAAACAAAGTGGGAGTCATCGCACTTCCAAACTTTAAATTTTATTAAAGGCTTCAATAGTTAAAACAACCTGGAATTGGTACAAAAGCAAGCATATAGACTAATGGAACAGGATAGAGATTCCAGAAGCAAAATCTGAATTTCTCAGTCAATTAATCTTCGACAAAACCTGAAATAATAACAGCTGGGGAAAGGAGAAACTATTCAGGAAAGGGTGCTGGTTGACCATGTGGAGAAGAATGAAACAGGACCCCTATCTGTTACCATACACAAAAATCAACTCCAAATGGATCAAAGGCATAAATGTAAAACCCCAAACTTTAAGAATCTTAGAAAATGCAGGAGACATCCTTATGGAATTAGGAATAGGCAACCAATTCCGATCAAAACTCCAAAAGCACATGCCATAAGTAATAAAATAGACAAGTGAGACTTCATCAAACTGAAAAGCTGCTGCAAAGCTAAAGAAACCATCAAGAGAGTTGGGAGACAGCACACAGAAGGGGAATAATATTTGCCAACTGCATATCTAACAAATCCCTACATCCAGGATTTACAAGGATCTCAAACATGCTGAAAAACAAAACAAAATAAAACAAAAAACAGCCTCATTTAAAAGTGGGCATAATACATGAATAGACACTTCTCATAAGAAGACATATGAGCAGCCAATAGACACATTAAAAATTGTTCAGCCTCACTAATCATCAGAGAAATGCAAATCAAAATCACATTGAGATACCACCTAACACAAATAAGAATAGTCATCATTGATAAAACAAACAAACAAACAAACAAAAACCAGATGCTGGCAAAGATGCAGAGAAAAGGGAGCACCTCTTCACTGTTGGTGGGAATGCCAACTAGTCCAACCTCTGTGGAAAACAGTGTGATAATTCCTAAAAGAACGAGCAATTGACTGTCCATACATCCCAGCAATCACTCTTCTGGCAATATATCCAGAGGAACTTAAATCACTCTCCAAAAAAGATACTTGTACGCTCATGTTTATTGCAGTACTATTTACATTGCAAAACAATGGAACCAACCATTCTGCTCATCAGAACTGGACTGGATTTTTTAAAAAAGTACATATACACAATGGAATATTATGCAGCCATGAAGAACAAAATTATTGACTTTGCAACAACTTGGATTGATTTAGATTCTATCTTACTCAGTGATTTATCACAGAAACAAAGAACAGAGTACCACATAGTCTCACTCATAAACAGACCCTGAACATTTACCATAATACTATAAGAAGGGGATTGGCAATAGCTGGAAACCACCAGGGATGGAGCGGCGGCATGTGACATTCATAAAGGTATCTGATCTCAAACGAGGCAAAGTGGGGACCAAAGGGAGGCCCAAACTTTATCAGTAAGATGACCAATTGTATACCTAATCCTGAATTGTATCCTACATCTTTAAAAAAAAAAGTAGTGTTTTCATGAAGATTAAATGAGTTAAAATATGTCTTAAATTGTTTGTTATATGCAATACAAAACACTTAGCCTAGACTGCAGCAGGCACTGATTAAATGGTGGGTATTGCTAAAATTTTGAAACACTGAAAAAAAATTTGTTGAATTGAACAATTGATTAAAGAAGGACAAGAAAAGGGGTGGTTAATAAAAAAGATCAGGCCAAATATTAAACGTTGTAATAGCAGTAGGAATGTGACTTAAGAAAAGATGAAGCAGCCATTGTGTCTGAGAGCTCACAGGAGTAGTGGGAAGTAAAATTGTACCTGGACTTTCCTAATATATTTATTATAGTAATTAATATCATGAAAAATAATCTGAAAGTTTTAGAATGAGGAATAATATTCTGTATCAATACCATCCACTTTTTTTTTTTTTGTCCATGTCACTTCCTTAATTTTTGTCCTAAGTCACTGCAACTCTTTGTAGTCTTTAGCTACATGTGGAGGGCACTGACCTTTTTTAACCACACTCTTCTGTTCTCAAGGAGATTCCAAGTCTCCTTGAATAAACTATTTTTAGCGAACTCTTCTATGTAAAAGCAAAATTAAGGCCTGTTTTGTAAAGAAGTCAGCATTCTTTAGGGTCTCAGATAACTTGTATTTGATTACTTTAATAATGCTTCATTCTTATCTAGGCTCATATAACTTCCTCAAGAAGTTGTATAGAGCTAGTCATCATTTCACTTGTAAGGGACGTGACTCCTGAACCTGCATTTTTAAAATCACTGACATTTTCCTCAGGTCATACTATCCTTGCCATAAAAAAGTATAAAATAAAAAAATAAAAATAAACAAAAGCTGAGTTACACAGTTGGTGTACCATGAGGTCTGTTGCTGTATTCTGTATTATAATAAATCACTGAAAACAAAATGTTAAACAATCAGTAACTAGATGAATTATGGCATATTTGAAAATATGAATATTATTTGAGTATATTTATTGATGGGAAGACTATTATCTAAGTATTCAAATGCAAAAACAAAATATTAATAATTTGGCTAGTAATGGGTCATATATTATATACCTATATTATATATATGCATATAAAAGTCATGCAATAGTATGGAAAATATATTAATAAGAAATATTTTTAAATATATGTGAAAAAAGATTTAAAAATTCTTTTTATTGCTCAATTCTTACAATGAATATAAAAATTGCTTATAAAATGAAAATAAAGAGCATGTGTCTATAAATCTTTATATAATAGCATATGATTTCTAACATAGTTCTCATATTTACACCCAGCAATAACGAATATTCAATTTATGTTTTTTGTTTCACAAAGCACTGCGCTTTCTTCAAACTCTAAACTTACTATTTAATATGTGAATATACTTTGTATTTGGTTTCAGAGAAACAGAGTAATTGCTTCCCCTCCATTTTTAAAGCAAATTTATTGAAGTGAAAATATAATTTTCTAGTTTGTTAATGAGGTTTCAGGTTGCAATACCAATGTGGGTAAGTCACTTCTACATGATATTGACCTATATCTTTAATCAGTCTCCTTGAAAATACAGAGCACGAACCCTGAAATCTCTGTGGGTTACCATGAAGACCTATCCTTCTAGCTTACATAAAGACAAGCCTTTGTGTAGTGTGGGGAAAGAGGGTACAGAAATGGATTCTGCTTCAGTTTCTTCCACTTTGCAGTCTTGCCACCTCCTGGGTCTTAGGATACTCTATCGGAAGCTCTGGATTCCACAGGCTTTGGAAGAAAGTGACAGAGGTCAAGATCCCCTGCAGATAGAGCACAAATTTCTTCCATTTTTATTCCATTTGAAAGAAATAGTTCCAACTAGAAGTAGGACTGGGAAATGCAGATCCTGAAGAGGCACTTCAATAGATGGAGAGCAAGAGTCTTTCTAATCAGTAGCAGTCTCTGCACACACTAAACCACAAGTCTGAGAGCATTCCACCTCGGGCTGACCTGGAGAGAAGAACCATTTTATTTATATATATATATCAAATTAAGACAGTATATGGCAGAGTTGCAAAAACTGTTTGCTTAATGAATAAGCATGTCTTTTAATGAAAGACAGCATTATTTTTATAGTTGTCAGAAACTACGTTCACGTGTTTCAATAGGAAGTCACATGTGTTCATAAGATGATTAAATTATTGTGAGCCAAGCTTGGATTTGAGACCATGCAATCAAATACAAAACATAATAGTTGGTGTGAGACCTAAATAAGCAACCAAATAGAACAAATATAACAGGGGGTAGGGAGCAGGGAGGGAAGGAGAAAGAGAGAGAGAGAGCAAGCGAAAAATTAGACACCAAGGTAGACTGAAAAAAAAAGTCTTTAAGACACCTCCAACAATTATCCAGTGAATAGCAATAATCCAGTACCTTACAATTAAAAAATTTTGTAAAAACAGTATAGAACAAGTAATTCCTTCAAAATTATGTCAGATAAGAAATAATTCTTTTATTGAATAAAGCACCTAATCATCTTTATCAGTTTGTAGAAGCACTCTCTTCTCTCTCTCTCTTTCTCTCATTCTTGTTAAATTATTATAACTCATTGCCTAAAATTAAATAATGTCAACAGGAAAACTTGTTACATATGTTTATCATTTTGCTTACAAAGAGTACTAAATAAGCAGTGGGAAATTAGCTGACCCTCTTTAATACCTTCAAGTCTTAAAATACTCTATGTGACTTCCCAGGTGCTGAGAACTGGTAATCAAGCAACTGCAGTGGAAGTTGGAATTTATTTACTTTGGAGACTTATAGACTGACTTTTAAGATGGTAATAATTTTGAGACTAAAGATTAAAAATAAAAGGGTAAAATTCATTCTTGCAAGAGATTTTTTGACATTTGTTTGAGTTAATTCATTTATATCATTAGGTTATCTTAGATAACTTTAATTTCAAGTGCTTAAGGATAAAGAATTTCAATAAATATATTTAGTTTGTGGAACATATAGTTCTTAAAGCATTTTAATCTCAGAATATATTCTGGGGTTAATTTCACATCTTCATTTGACTATGAAATGAATGCTACTAATCTGCCATACTTTATATGCACTCAAACTTGCCCTTGGCTTCTCTGCTTATGTGATCTATCTCACCTGTCCTATTGACATTTAGTAAGATGGACTTCTTATCAAATCTTGTATTAGGGTTCTATCATTGATGTATAGTACACAAGTTATAGAAGACACACAATTTCCTATAATCAAAATACCTGACACCATTTAAAGAAATAAATGGAGAATCATGTATCCCTTCATATGAATGGCCGTAACTAATAATATATTGTAGTCTCAATCTAAAATAGTGACTTAGTAAAAAAGTTTGAACTCTTTGAAACTGATTTAAAAATATATTTATAGCCGGGCTCGGTGGCTCAGCCTGTAATCCCGCGCCTTTGGGAGGCTGAGGTGAGCGGATTGCCTGAGCCCGTGGGTTCAAGACCTGCCTGGGCAGCAAGACCTCATCTCTACAATAAATCAAAAAGTCAGCCGGGCGTGGTAGCGCACGCCTGTAATTCTGGTTACTTGGAAGGCTGAGGCAGAAGTATCGCCAGAGACCAGCAGGTCAAGGCTGCAGTGGCCGGGAGCGGCCACTGCACTCCAGTCTGGGCGACAGTGAGACTCCAAGTCAAAAAAAAAAAAATATATATATATACCTCAATATTCACTGTGACCTTTTATTTCTGTTTCCCCTCACTCTGGCTTTAATAACTTTCTGTTTGTTTAACTGGTATGGGAACTAGTTGTAGGGATGTCAATAAATTTGCATTTAGAAGCAAAAATCTTGCTTTTGGGGAAAAGTCCCCCTTTATCTGAAGCATGGATGTAATCTTCTTCACCTTCCTGTATTCTGAGTTTAGGCATCTAGGGGAACAGGCTTAACTGTTGCAAAGTTAGATTGATTGGTCTTCCTCCACTAATGGTCATAGGGCAATTGCCTTTACAAAAATATTACTCTCACAAGGCTGTGAAGCCAAAGCATTATGCAAATGCTGACTACTTCATTTGCAAGTTTATGACATTGGGTGAGCTGCTTAAGTCACTGGGTTTCAGTTATTATATCTGTAAAGTGAAAATAACAGTACTATCTCCCTCACAGTATGGCAATGAGGTGAATATGAGTTAATACATATAAAGTACTTAGAATAACACCTTCATATAATATTTGCTTAAACATTAGACACTATAATTGAAGACGACATTAATAATTGTAAACTGTATAATTCCAATTTATATATGTTACTTAATAGTAAATTAAGTACAAAGCAAATGTCCAAGGGACAGAAGCATAAAGGCAATAGAACTTAGCTGCATCTTATAATTGGTATTATCCAGAAGTGATATTGTTTTATAGTTCTATCTAGAGTTGTAAGTTAGCAATGTTAGCAAAAAAAAACACAAAAAACCAAGCAATAGTACTTACATGCATACTTAATGCATACACAGTATATAATAAAGATGTACATATTATATACAATTACATATGTGAATATATAACATATCCAATTACATACATATCACAAGTAAATATAATTACTATTATTGTCATTACTCATTTATGTATATGATATATATGCACACATATCATAAATGTCTTCATCACTCAGGCTCTTTACATCTGATTTTGGTTTGGACTACATTCCAAGCTCTATCATGGGCCGAATATATGCTCAGAACACCTCTGATATCCCTTGAGTCTCTCTCATGCTTCTTCCTAAACCTGTAAGTTTTAAAAACTTTTCTAGTCAATATAAGGGATGAAATCACAACCAATAAAAACCAGCAGGCTGTTTTTCAATTCTGATTCTTCCTTTTGCTGTATGTGTACATTTTGAAATTCTGCTTCTGGTTTTTATTACTCCATTTATTCAATGATTTCAGATTATCTACAATGTGCCAGTACTTAGCTAAGGGCTGACATAATAGTGAGCAAAAGATATATCATATGTGCACAAGCAGTTTAGAATCTAGTGGTGATTCCAGCTGTTGATACACAGATAGTTAAAACATTTTAATTGGATAAATTATAAAAAAGAGCAATAGAAGTTTATACAAAAACAGATAAAGAGCAAGTGATGCTGAAAAAGATAAAAGTAGTAACAGATCATGCTGTTTAGTCTGTGCTGAGGATGTGGAATTTAATCTACATGCACTTGGAAGCTTCTGGAAGATTTTAAGCTGCAGAATGATGTGACTAGGTTTCTATCCATAAAGAATCAACATCGGTGCTGGATGAGGAAGAATGTATATGTGAAAGAGGGGAAGAGGGTTTCCAATTAGGATGGTACTGCAGTGTTTCAGGTGAAAGATGATGGCAGAGTAGATTAGAGTGGAGAAGATTGAAAAGAAGAGAACCAGACAGATTTGAGAGATATTTTAGATGAGGAGCTGACAGGACTCACTAACAGCCTTTTTTAGGGTGAGGTGAGTGTGAAGAATGTCAAGTGTGTGAGTGTGAAGGTGTCAAGAATGATTCTCAGGTGCATTACTTGGACACCTGCCTGAATGGAGATAAAATTACTAAAAGAGGAGGCTGCAAGGAAACCAGGTGTGAGTCACTATTACGAGAGCAACTTAAAGTTCCATTTGGTTCAGGATGATTTTGAGATGACAACAAACTTCCAAGAGCATATATTAGGTCTAAATTCCTTATAGGAGTCTGGCATAAATCTCTAAATCATCACCAGATAGGGCATGTCTAAAAAGTCATTTTCCTCATTTGAAAATGAGGATGGCAATGCGTGTGGTAGTAAATATTACTTTAATTAATATAAACAAAATTCTAGGCACATAACAGTAAGAAAATACTGCATTTTTTCCTTCAAATACACACACACAAATCTATTCAATATATCTGCAATAGGGGCAGAAAAAGATTATATTGGTAAAAGGTGTATGCTTTATTCTTTGTATTCAAAATAAAAAAATGTATTGCATATATAACATTTGTATTATGTGAGGCTATGCTAACTTTCTGGAATTATCTTTTTTTCAAACAGTCTTTCCATCACTTGTAACTAGATAAGCTAGTCACTCATGCTCACTAAGTGGAAAGGTAACTCCTTGCAGTATCAGTCAAATCCTGTAGCTGCACATGACAGAATTTCTGTTTCACAGGAACAAAAACACAGTTCCAATCCCAACTGGCTCTCGGTTACAGAATTTTGAAAGTAATTATCTGACACAGCAGAAGCCAAACAGTGCTCTATTTTTATTTTCCATTTCAAACTCCGAATGTGAATCAGATTCTTACAAGAAATGTGACAGAAATAGGAGGAAAAGAAATAGATTTACTTATTCATTTACACTAACTGAAACAAGTTAATATTCTGAAAAATACAGAAAGATGTTTCCCACTCTTCTACATATCTTACACCATTTTCACTTTGTGTTGTGGTATTTTACAAGAGATTGCTTTTTGGAAGAACATTAAGGTATTTAAAATTCATATTACATTTATATTATATACAACATACCACATATTATATATGCCACATGTTAATAGGATCGCCAGGTTTCTAAATTTTAATTGATTAGTATGAGAGTTAATGTCATGTGTCAACTTGACTGGTCTAAGGGATGCCCAGATACCTGATAAAATATTATTTCAGGGTATATCTGTGAGGGTGAATCAGTATACTGAGTAAAGAAGATCTGCCCTCCCGGAAGTGGGCAGACACTATCGTATCCTTTGGGGGTCCAGATAGAACAAGAAAGGAGAGGAGGGGTGAAATTGTTCTTTTTCTTCTAGAAATGGGACACCATCTTTTTCTACCCTCAGACGTCAGAACTTCTGGTTCTTGAGCCTTCAGACTTTGTGACTTACACCAGCAACTTCCCTGGTTCTCAGGCCTTCAGCCTTGGACTAGATGATGCAAAACATTATTCTAGGATGTTTCTATCTGTGAGGGTGAATCAGAAATGAACCATTCACTCCCCTGGTTCTCAGGTTTT
Organism: Carlito syrichta; assembly: GCF_000164805.1. Classification (NCBI taxonomy): domain Eukaryota; kingdom Metazoa; phylum Chordata; class Mammalia; order Primates; family Tarsiidae; genus Carlito; species Carlito syrichta. The sequence goes on along the minus strand of NW_007258400.1, from coordinate 40,692 downwards.
CAGAATAGGTTTAAATTACATCATTGGCTTTCTTGCTTCTCCAGCTCAGAGACAGCAGATGGTAGAGTTGCTCAGTCTCCATAATTTTATGAGTTAATTCCCACAGTGAAGCTCACCTTATAGGTCTCTCTCTTTCTCTTTCTCTCTCTCTCTCTCTATCTCTATCTCTATCTCTGTCTCTACCTCTCATCTGTCTATCCATTCATATATAATTTGTTTCTGTTTCTCTGGAATATCCTGATTAATTCAATTGGAAACAAAGATAACTTTCTGTCATAGTCCTTGTAGAAGTGATTGCCATTACACCCTGGCAATCTGGCCCACAAATGAATAACAGAGTACAGCTTTATTTGTTAAATAGCTACAAAAAGTATGCAAGTATCAGAATACAGACTTTATATCATAAACTGTACTTTAGTGTCAATTAATATTATTTACACTCCTCTATAAAGACAAATCAGCTATGATAGAATTTGACTTCTACTTTAAGAGAAGGGCATGTCATTTAGGGAAAAATTCAGAGAGTGACTTGCAAATATCTTCACTAGCAAGTATCGATATTATGATTTATTTTATTATTGTTTTAATAACTTTTATAGTTTGCCATTCAGAACACCGGAACCATTTGATCATCTTAGAGTCTGGCTCCAGAAAAACAATTAAAATATTGACTATACTTCTAGAACTTACACTACTACTTCTCCAACTACTAAGAAAGAAACTTGTATGATAATATGATAATTCTTCACCTATCTCACCACCAGTGGTTTGCTGTTTTCTTCTAAAGACAAAGCATATATCTTGGATAAAGGAGTCAGAGTTCAGAGAGTGATTCAGGGCTGTTAGTTTTTGGTTTTTTTTAATTATTACACTTTTTACCCACCTTAAGCTTGAGGTTAAATTCATGTCATCAGTTATTAACATTTTTCTAATTTCAGGATAAATAGCATAATTATTATATAAGTTTATGCAACTGACTGTAATGTGTTAAGAGGTATTTTAAGTAACTTTACTAATATTAATGGAGTTTTGTCAAGAACAAGTATTTGTTGCCAAAGCTAAGTTGACCATAAGTTTCATCATCAAATGGGTACTATATTTTATAATGGGAAATCAAGTGTATTTAAGGCCTATCAGGAACAAAATAGAATCCTGACTTATTATTTGCAAACATTTTAGAATAAAATATTTTAACTATCCTTTACACTATAGAATTTATTGTGGGTTTTGTTGGTACTAGGAACAAAAAAAAAATTAGAAAGAGTTGAATGGGTGAAGTTTTGTGTTAGGAAGATGGAAGAAGAGTTTTAGTTTGTCTATAATTTAGTCATTGGAATGACAGAATAAAACAAATGAAAACCAAGGTCTTCATATTGTACACCTGAGAATTGAGAGAGGGTTTAAGAATAAGAGTAATGGAAGGCAGGTATATAACCCAACATCAGTTTTAATATATTATGAAAAAAGATTAAGTTCCATAGCTATGTATTTGGGGGAGAAGTAGTAGAGAAACCTCCACAAATATGGAAAGCAATTACTTATATAGGAAATGATAAATTTGGCAATAGAATTTTTTATATCTCAAATAAGTTCCAAGATGCTATAAACGGAAAAGTGGCCCAAACTCAAGCACTTATCCTGTTGAGAAACATTTGATTATTTATGCATTAAAGAACTAAATCTTCTCTCTCAACACTCAAGTCAAATTATCTAGATTCACCTCCAACACAGTGAATTGTGTTTCATTTGAAATAGTGCTACAAATAGCATAGTATGAGGAAATACAACTAACTGTGTGATGGTTAATTTTATATGCCATCCTGACTGGGCTAAAGGATGTCCAGAGAAGTGGCAAAGCATTATTTCTGGATGTCTCTGAGGGTATTTCCAAAAAAATTATCATTTAAATCAGTATTTGGGTAAAGAAGATCCAGCCTCACCAATGTTGGTGAGCTCCATACAATCTATTGAGGGACTTAACAGAATACCAAATGGAGGAAGGGTGAATTCTTTCTCTCTTTGAGTTGAAGCATCTATTTTGTCCTGTTCTCAGACATTGGCACTCCTGGTTCTCAGTCCTTCTGACTTATATTGAATTACAACATGGGCTCTCCTGTTTTCCAAATTGCATACAGAAGACAATGGGACTTTTTGGCTTCCATATTTATGTAAACTAATTTACATAAATCTCTGTCTTTCTGTCTCTCTCTCCTTCTCTCTCCTATAAGTATACTATTAGTTCTGTTCTTCTGGAGAAACCTAATTGATATAAACTGCATCTAAAATAGATTTAGTAGCATATATAAGTAGCATTTTAAAAGTCATTGGTAAAAAATATACTGGTAGAAATTCTTCCCAGAGATATAAATTGATAAGTAAGGCCTTCACACTGGTAAATAGGGTAGTCCAATGTATCAAATGTTTACTAGACTTCTAGTTGCAATAAGATGATTTAGACCCATTTTTCCCTATTCCTTTCTAATAAGTGCAATCATAAACCTTGGAACTGGCACAAGGACAAACATAAGTGAATTCTAACAGGTATTAAAAAGATGTGGTGAATTTGTTTGCAACCCTAGGTCTGGAGGAACAGGCCAAGAGCAGAGTGTCTTGCATTCAGAGGAAGGCTACCTAGACTTGGTGTTTCCTGATTTCCGATCTGTTGGGAAAGCACAGCTCAGTAAGCAGCTTCTCCAGATCAAATAGAAGTTCCTCTGATAACAACAAGGAAGTATCAAAACTCTGACAAGGGATGTTGCTTGGGAGCCTCACCAAGATTAAGTAGTCAGTGGAAATATTCTGCTTTCTCATAAATTTCAAGTCTTTCTTTCTCCTCTCTCTCTCTCTCTACTAAGAGCTACTGAAGCAGTGAGCAGAATTGATTGGAGAGAGTTTACATTGGTTGACCTAGTCCAGGAGCTTCTTTGACTTCATGGTGTTGAGATTCCCCACTCCTGTCCAAAGATACCAGGGATGTTGGAGGTCACAGTAAGGGAATTAAGCTATATTACTCCTCCACCAAGAGACACCTAGCAGTATGGCCTAGGGGAAAACCATTTGGTTCCCTCATGTAGCACCAGCCAGGATGAATGGATTCCTCAGTGACTCTAGATAAACTAATAATACCAAAATAATACCATGAATGCACTGAAATTACACTGCCATTTGAACCACGGTCCACAAAAATAGGTGAGTGTCTGGTAAAATAGAATATTTAAGTAGGACTCTAACTCTTGTATCTTAACAGGGAAAATGTCTGGAAGCTACTGAACTTACCTGTTATACCAAGAACCAAGAAAATCACAAGTTAAATGAAAAGATACAATAAACGAATGTCAAAACTAAGGTGAATAAATTATTAGAATTCTCTTACAAATATTTTAAGTTAACTTTTATAAAATGCTTCATTAATAAAGATAAACATCTTTTGAAAAAATAAAATAGAGATAATATTAGCAAAGAATTATATTATATATAAACATAGAACAAGAAAACAAAATAACAGAAATAAAAACATAGATGGATAGGTTAAGTAGTAGAGTTGTGATGACACAGATTAAAATCAGTTAACTTGAGATTAGAAAAAATAAAACTCACTCAACTTGAAAAACAGAGAGAAAAAAAAATTCCAGGAATACAAAGGACAATAACAAAGGTCCAATATTCGTACTAATAAAATTCAAGGAGAAAATAAATAAAGGATTCAGGCTAGAAAAAATTTGAGGACATAGTGGCTACAAACTTCCTGGATTTGATGAAAGATACAACCTGCAGATCCAAGAAGCGGAGAGATTCCCAAACAAGTTAAGGCAAAACAAATTCACACCACAATTCTTCATAATTCATCTTTAAAATTTTTTAAGAAATTGAAAGCATCCAGAGGAAAACAGCTCAAATAACAGTAAACTTCTCATAAAAGTCATAGAGATTTAAAAGAAAAAGTAATGCAATATATTGCAAGTTTTGAAAGAATTGAAATGTTAACTATGAGTTCTATGACCTGCGGTAACGCCATTCAAGAATAAAGGGAAATAAAAACATTCTCATGTGAAAGTAAGCTAAGAGAATCTGTTGAAATCAGACCTAACCTTATTGATAGGCTAAAGGGAATTCTTAAAACATAATGGAAATGATAAATGAAGTTATCATGTGTTAGAGGAAGGCACAGAAAGAAGGGAAGAGCAGAAATATGGAAAAACACAATCAGCTATAAACCCTTTATCTCATGAGTTTTATAAATCATGCTTAAATATTGAAAGAAAAATTATAGTACCATGTAATATCCAAGACTGCAATATTTTAAGTGGGAAAATTAAAGGAATCAAAACAGAAGTGAGATTTTTATTTTTCATTCAAAAGATAAAATGTCGATACTAGTAGACTGCTAAATATCATATATGTGTATGATAATATCTAGGGCAACAACAATAAAAAATATGCAAAGAGATACACTCAAAACCACTATGAACTAATTAATAAAGAATCCCTAATATTTTCACATAACCCAGAGAATGGCATAAAAAAGAGACAAAGAATTGAAAAGCAGAGAAAACAAATATAAAATATATAATCAAATTGCACTCATCAAAATACCACTAATTATCACAAATATAAATTATTTAAATGCAACAATGATAAAATAGAGAAGACAGAACACAAAAAACACAATCTAACTACATGCCGCTTACAAAAATTTCACTTCAAATTCAACAACATTGATAGATGTAGAAAGTAAAAGAATAACAACAATACCATGCAAACTTTTTTAAATAGAAGTGTCAAGTGTCTATACATCTGACAAAATAGAATTTGGAACAACAACAAAAAGTCTTCTCTAATGACTCTTTTTTTTTCACTTGGTGTCTCGCCTGTCACCGAGGCTGGAAGGTAGTGGCAAGCTCACAGCCACCACATCATCAACCTGCCAGGCTCAGCAATTTTTCTACCTCAGCCTTCCAAGTAGCTGGAACTACAGAAATGCACTACCATGCCCAGCTAAATTTTTCATTTATTGTAGAGACGAGATCTCACCATGCTGCTCAGGCTGGTCTCAAACCCGCAGGCTCAGGCAATCCTCTCGTCTCAGCCCCCCAAAGTGCTGAGATTACAGACTTGAGCTACTGTGCCTGGCTTCTAATTATTCTTATATGACATAGTATTGTAACTTCTAGTCAATGCATCAGTAAGGCAAGAATATAAACCAAAAACACATACAGACTATAGAGGTAGAAATAAAAATCTCCCTGGTTTTACAGGACATCTTTTTTTCTATGTAGTAAAACCCATGAAATCTACAACAAAACAATAACAAACGAACAAATGAAAGACATATAAAACAAATAAACTAGAACTCCTGGAATTAATAAGTGAGTTCAGCAAGTTGACAGGATAGAAGTTCCACAAACGCAAATCAATAATAGCAATGAACATTCAGAAACTGGAATTAAAACAAGAACATTTGTAATCACTTTGAAGAAAATCATAAACTCAATGACTCATAATCAAACATGCACAGAATATTTTATGCTGAAAAGTGCAAAATGTTGATGAAAGATATGGAAGAGAAAATAAATGAAGATATTATAATCATTAATTGGAAGGCACAAGATAATGAAATGTCAATTCTTCCCAAATCTATAGATTTTATGCAATACCTACCAAAATCCTAGAGATTTTTTTTTTTGGACATAGACAAGCTTCTACCAAAATTGCTATGGAAAGACAAAGGCCTTAAATTAATTAAAACCCTCTTGATAAGGAATAAAAATCAGAATTATTCTTTGATATTAATCCTGGTATAGCTATAGTAACTTAGTAACTAAGAGAGTGTAGTATTAGTGGGCAGAGAGATATTGAGTAAAGAAACTAATGAAACAGAAGAGATGACCCAGAAATACTCACACAAAAATGCCAAACTGAATTTTGATAAAGTTACAAAACCAACTCAAAGAAAGAAGGATGATACTTACAACAAAAAAAGAGCACTGACCTAAACTTCACACTTTATACAATTGTTATCTCAAACTGTATTTTCACTTAAATGTAAAACGTAAAACTCTAAAACCTTTTGGAGAGCAAAAAGGAGAAGAAATTTTTTTTTTAATTTTGGGCTACAAAAAGAGTGCTAAGACTTGGCACCAAAAGTGTGATGCATTAAAGGAAAGATAAATAAATTGTACCTTATCAAAATTAAAAAGTTTGCTCCAGGAAAGTCTATGTGCAAACAATTACAAAGGAATCTAGAACTGGAAGCAAGTGTTTTTGAACTATATATGCAATAACAGAATAGTGTCTATCACATACAAAGAATTCTTAAAACTTCACAATTAGTAAACAAAAAATAAATGAGCAGAAGACATGAATAGACATTTCACCAAAGAAAATATGAATATGGCAAATAAGGCGTTTGGTAATCAGCCATTAGAAAAAAGAAAATTAAAACTGCATGAAATACTACACACATATCAAAATACCTAAAATATAACGAAAAAAACAATATGAAATTCTGGGAAATGTGGAGAACTTGGACTACTTTTCTTGCTAATGAGAATGTAAAATATGACAGCCACTCTAGAATACATTTTGGTAGTTCCTTTAAAAAGTAAACATGAAAATACTATGCAACCCAGCAAATGCACTCCTTGGTATTTATCCCACAGAAAGAAAAATCTGTGTTTGCAGAGAAACCTGTAAATGAATATTCATAGCAGCTTTATTTGTAAAAGCCGCAAACTAAAGTCAGCACAGATGTCCTTTGACAGATGAATTGTTAAACAATCTGTGGCAAATACCTATCACAGAGCATTTAGCAAGAAAAAGAAATGAACTATTAGTACGTGCAACTGCTTGAGTGAACCTCCAGAGATTTCTGAGTGAAAAAAAGTCTATATGAAAAGGTTATATTCTGTATTTGCCATATGAAGAAGACCCCCCCAAAATGGAATTTATTATTTTTATTTTGTACTATTCTTACATTTTAAAACTTCAGTCACCCTCAAAGTACTCTTTGCTTGATACAATACACCTAACCAGATGCCTTTTCCACCGCTCAAAACCGTTTTTGGACTCATCAATTTTGATGCCTTTTAGTGTTTCTGCTGTTTGTTGTTTCACCTCTTCCACATTGGAAAAATGTTTCTCTTTGGGGATATTTTTCATCCAGGGATACAAACAAATAAAAAATTCTTAAGGTGAGATCTGGTGACTAGGGAGGTTTGGGCAGGGACATGACATTTTGGGTTAAAACGATGGAACACTCAGTATGGAGTGGGCAGTTGTGTTGTCATGGTGGAAGAACCAGTTACCAGATTATCACAGCTGGAGACATTTTTTCCACAAATCATAATGCAACCTTCTCAAAACTTCCAAAGAAAAGCTTTGGTTGCTCTACAGAAGATAACTCCATTTTATTTTATTTTATGTATGTATTTATTTATTTTGGGGGATCCCCCTCTCAAATATTTCAATTTCCAGAACATTTTTTTGAAAGGCAAAATTGTATAAAAGAAGAGCAGATTGATATTTTCCAAGGGTTATAGATGAAGAGGAGGAAGGTGTGCCAGGAGAAAATGGTTGTGGTCAAAAATAGGCAATACGTGGGATCGTTGAGTAAGAATTGCTCAGTGTTATAACTGCTGTGGTGCAGACACATGGACCTACAAAGGTAATAACATTTTAAAAGAACTTAATATACACGTATCCACATATATGAAGACAAGGAGAATGTATATAAGGTTGTTGAGTTATATCAATGTCAACATCCTGGTTGTAGTATTAAACTTTTAAGCTCTGGTTTTTGCAAAATATTGCCATTGAGATGAATTGGGTAAAACTTATGAGAGATATCTCTGTATTATTTTTACAAATACACATAAATTTGTAATCATCTCAATAAAAAAGTCTTAATTAAAAATATACTCAATTTTTAAAAAAAGGTGACAAGACAGAGATTTCAGAAGCAAAAACCCAATCTCTTAACCAATTCATCTTTGACAAAGTCAGTAATAACAACCACTGCAGAGAAGAGACTTTATTTAACAAATGGTGCTGGGAAAACTGACAGGCCACATGCAGAAGAACGAAACAGGGCTTCTATCACCGTGTACAATAAATCAACTCGAAATGAATCAGAGACCTAAATGTAAAGCCGCAAACTATAAAGAATCATAGAAGAAAATGTAGGAGTCACATTTATGCACATAGGAGTAGGCAACCAATTCATGATCAAATCCCCAAAAGCAAATAACATAAAAGCTACAATAGACAAAGAAGACCATATCAAACTGAAAAGGTTCTGTGCAGCAAAATAAACCATCAAGAGAGTATTAAGACAACCCAAGGAATGGAAAAAAAAATTGTTAATTATGTATCTGACAAGAGCCTAACATACAGGATCTACAAAGAACTCAAATGAGCTGAACGGAAAAAAAACCCAAACAGTCCTATTTTAAAAAGTGGGCAAAGCACATGAAGTATACCTTCAAAAGAAAGTGTATCTTCAAAAGAAGGTATGTGAACAGTCAACAGATACATGAAAAAAATGCTCAGCTACACTAGTCATCAGAAAATGTAAATTAAAACCACACTGAATAGAACTGCAACAAACATACGTGTGCAGGTATCCTTTTCGTAAAATAATTTGAGTTCCTCCAGGTATATTCCCAATAGGGGAATTGCTGCGTCATATGGAAGGTCAATTTTCAGATTTTCAGAAATCTCCAGACTGTTCCAGAGAGGTTGTACAAGTTTGCATTCCCACCAACAGTGTAGAAGCATTCCCTTTTCTCCACATCCTCGCCAGCATGTGTTGTTGTTTGTTTTATTAATGGTGGCCATTCTTACAGGGGTTAGGTGGTATCTCAGTGTGGTTTTGATTCACATTTCTCTGATGATGAGTGAGGCTGAGCGCTTCTTCATGTGTCTGTTGGCTACAAATACATGGACTTTGTAGCAAATTGGATAGATTTGGAGTCTATCATACTCAATGATTTATCACAGAAACAAAGAACTTAGTTCCATATGTTCTCACTCATAAGGTGACCAGGAACAATTATAATGATATAAGAAAACGATTGGCAGTAGTGGAAAACTGTCGGGGGAGGGGGGTGGGACTGGCAGTTGATTGAAACTGCTAGGGGAGGGGGGCATACCTCATCAACAAGGGTACCTGCATGATCAATGTTTGTATACCTAACCCTGAACTATACCCCACATCTTTATAATAAATAAATAAATTTAAAAATTTTTAAAAATTAAAAAAAAAAAAAACAAAACCACACTGAGATACCACCTAACTCCAGACAGGATGGCCATCATTAATAACTCACCAAATAGTAGATGCTGGAGAGGATGTAGAAAAAAGGAAATGCTTCTACACTATTGGTGGGAGGGCAAACTACTACAACCTCTGTGGAAAACTGTGGCAATTTCTAAAATATCCTGAAATTGACCGTCCATAAGATCAGGCAACCTCCCTTCTGGCAATATATTTGGAGGAACTCAAATCATTCTACAAAAATGATACCTGTGCACACATATTCATTGTAGCACTATTCACAGTAGCAAAAACATGGAACCAGCCAAGCTGCCCATCAAAAATGAATTGGATTTTTTAAAATGCACTACATATACATGATGGACTATTAAGCAGTTATAAAGAAGGACAAAAAAGGAGGATTTGGCAGCAACTTGGATGGATTTAGGGTCTATCATACTCAGTGATCTATCAGAAAAACAAAGGACTGAGTACCACATGTTCTCACCCATAAGTGAATCCTGACCATCTATCGTAATACTAAAAGAAAGGAACTGGCAGTAGTGGGATACTGCCAGGGGAGAGGGGTTCACACAACATCTCTAAGTGTCCCTGATCCTAAACCAGGTGGAGTGAGGAAGAATGGGAGTCCTGAACTTCACCTGTATGTAGGTCACATATGTACTTAATCCTGACTTGTACTCCACATCTTTAAAATAAAATAAAATATTTAAAAAAGAAAATTTATTTTTAATGTCAATATAGCCAAAATTTTAAGGTAATCTTGGTAATAGATTCGATTATTTTAGCCTAAAACATGCAAGCAAGAGCAGACCATTTTCTATCTCATCCCTTGTTTAGTATTTTTATCCCTAGTGTCTTTGCAATCCAACTACTATTTTCAAGAAATATTATAATACAAATAATACACATTCATCTTTATACAAAGTTATCTAATGTTTTTCTGCTCAAGATGGGACACTGAGTACAAGTTTTTTATTTTTTTTCTTTTTGTAGTCCCATTAAATTATAGAAAAGTACTTAAAAGATTGAAACATTCTGCAAAACTTGTAAAGTTTCCTCTCAACACGAGAGATATTTCAATATGTTTCTCAAAGACAAACTGCAAATGAATCAGTGAAGATTGATACAGAAGGACAAAAGAAACCAGATCCTTAAAAATACTATGTGAAGAGACTTCTGCTGTGCAACACTTTGACCTGTCTTATGCCTTTCCTAAGAAACTAAGGAGTCAAAAATTCCAAGCATAATGAAAGGCAGGGGCGAGAGGTAGCTCTAAAACATAAAGGTTAATGGAAAATTTATAGAAAAAGTACTTAATGTCTCTAAGCAAGAACATTTAATATCTAGCCATAAACCTCTGCCAACAATTGTGTCTATTCCTGGAAAAATTATATATAATAACTTTTAAGAACAATATTAATGAAGATGTCTGGGATAACTAACTGAGAGAGTCAGTGATGAAGGTAACACGAACTCTCCTCATTTATCTGAATATCTTCTGAAGCCAAGAAGGGGTTTTCTGTATCCTCATCCTAAAAAGTAGAAAGTAATTGTAGCCTATCTATAGCTAATGAAGACAAGAATAAATGTGTCAGTATTTTATATGTAGTGAAAATGCAGTGAGGAGAAGAACGATAAAATTAATGAGAAGAGAAAAAGAGGTAGAATGAGTGTAAACCATTAGAGTCTCATGTACCATAGCAAAAAATCAAGATAAAGTCAACTCCAGTTAAGGCAAAAGAACTAAATTATTACAGATTGGCTTTTATCTGTAAGGAAGAACTGTGAGTAGAAAATAGTAGGAAAGAAAAAAGTGCTTTGACATTATTTGATTTCCCCGAAACACGCATCTGTTACCTCAATAACAATAGAAATTAATTATTATATTAATTTTAGCCTAAAACATGCCAGTAAGAACACACCAATTTATCTCATCCCTTATTTATTATTTTTATCCCTAGAGTCTTTACAAACTACCATTTTCAAGAAATATTATAATACAAACAACACACATTCATCTTGATACAATACTGTTTAAAGTTTTGAGAAAATGACTTATATGCAAATTAACAGCTCTCCAGAAAGAATATTTGGTCTTTCACAGCTGCATTGCGTATTTAAGTCCCTCCCTCAAAACATTTACTTATCATACTGGAGCCAATAATTGATATTTAATTAAATACTATTTTACTCTTCTCTGTTTAAATGTTTATAAAATAGTAACAGAATTGAAAATCGTCATTATTTTTATAAATAATAAAAGTAACATGAAGACAGATATGTAGAGAAAAAACAAAATCATGAGCTTCATTTAATAAGATGTTTTATTAAAAAAGAAAGAATATTGTCATTTAGAAATCTCACTCTAAGCATTTCTCAAGGCCATGCAAAAAGAGGAAATATATGTACCTTGTATTAAGATTCTCATTACTTTACAGGCATCCATGATTAAAACAAAGTAGTAAAGTATAACACTATAAAAGATTCATGTCATTTTACAAAAGGTATACTTATAAATTACACTATTAATTTAGTAAAATGAGTCTAAAGACCAATGGTTCTGAAAGTTAGTTACTAATTTAGGATAATTTTGGTAAGTTTAAAAATACTGATATCAGAGTCTTCTTTTCAGACTTCCTGAGTTAATTGATCTGATGTACAGATTGGGCTTCAGGATTTTTAAAAACACTCCATCTAATGGTGATATTCAGGCGAGGTTGAAAACTACAGATACATACCTTATTGACGTTTCTCCCATAGTAATACACAGCAGATGAGAAATTTGTTTTTTAATACACTAATCCAAATTTAGCATTATCTTATTTCTTTGTTTTCAGCATTTCTTACAGACAGGATAGAAATTGCAGCTGTAAAGTGTATGATCGAAAACGACTTATATGCAAATTAACAGCTCTCCAGAAAGAGTCTGTGGCCTCTCACAGCTGCATTGTAAATTGAAGCGCCTCCCTCAGAAACATTTACTTATGTTGTTTGAGCCGATAATTGATATTTAATTAGATACTATTTTACTCTTCTATGTCTAAATGTTTATAAAACAGTAACAAAATTGAAAACGCTCATGGTCAATTTAATTCAATGAAACACTAATAGCAAGGTTCAAAGAAAAGGACGAACAATGGACAAGCTTGAATTAAGAAGAAAAGAAAGACCCAGCATAAACCCATAACATAAGTAAGAGGGAAATATAACTCCAAGTGAAATATATGTCTCTCTTATAGCACTTCCTTCTGCTTAGTGTTCTTTTATTTTAATTAAAATTGTTTCTACTGCCTTGAATACTATAAATGTGTTTAATACTTCTCATAATTTTGATATAACAATAGAAAGAACTCATGCATGCAAAGTAGCTAATGAATTGAACAAGCAATTACCAAGCAGACAAAATGTTCCAGAACAAGTTTATGAATCATTATCTATATATATGTATATATGTATACATATATATATTTCTATAAGTACAATTTCTTTCTTCAAAACAAATAGTGAACACTAAAGTACGTTTGAAAAAAAAGTCACCTCTGATTATTTTGAGATTCTGTTTACTTCAAAATAGTATGAAATATATGTAATATATCTCTGAGGCATAATGGATGAAATAGAATAATGAAATAAAAGTAAAATACATTAAACTTTCCCATATAGTTGAAGAATTATATTAAACTATATGCTAGTCATACGTGTATGTATGTGTGGTTTTTATTGACACTTATTTAACTTTTGAAGACTAGTTACTGTATTGTGAAACTTTTGAAATGAAACTATAAGGAGCCAGATTTTGCATCTTCCCTTCTTAGGACTACACGGCTTTGCTTGGGTCAACATATGCCCTTGTCTGGAACTTTGAAACTTGACCAAGTAACACAAAAAACAAGGAGAAGTTAAAACATTATTCATGGCTGTTATATCAAGAATGCAGTAGCAGTAGCAGTAATCGTTTAGGTACAGGGATAGAAATGTAACTGACAATAGTCTGATCCAATTGTTCCCAGGGTATTAACTAGGCTACACATACTGCCACTAAACCTCCTTGGGTTTCTGCTTCATTCTACCCCTAACTCAACATTCTTTCTGACAATTGTGAAAGCTACCCAATATTCAACCAGAAACTTACATTTATGATTAAATTATTCAAAATCAGATTCTGTTACAGTGAAGAAGTAAATTATGCTATTAAGTGCAAGAACTCACACACACCTCCACACATACCAATAGAGTGAACAAAAACAAAATGTACTACTTGAAAGTAAGAGAGTCAAGCCTGACACTCTCAGTCTTCATAACTTTTTTACATATGGCTTTTAGATCCATATTGTTCAATATAGTCCATAAGCTTATGAGTTTGTGCGACCTCTACGGACTCATATTTTTGTATACATTTTGGAAATGTGGCTTGATTTTCTTGCTGATTTGTCTGAACATGCACTGTCCAGTATTGTAACTGATAGTTTAGATTACCTATTTGAACTTAAAATAATACAACAGAGAAAAGGCATGGTAGCACACACCTATAATCCCAGCACTTTAGAAGGCTAAGTGGGAGGACTGATTGAGGCCAAGAGTTCAAGATCAGCCTGGGCAACATAGCAAGATCTCATCTCTATTAAAATAAAAAAAAATAGCCAGGCATGGTGGCTTAAGCTCTTTCAAATCCCAGAACATTAGGAGGCAGAAGTGAGAGGACTGCCTGAGCCCAGGGGTTCAAGAGCAGCTGGGCAATATGATGAGACTTTGTCTCTACGAAATACCAAAAAAATAAATAAATAAAACCTAGGTTTAGTGGTGTGTGTCTGTAGTTCTAGCTACTTGGAAGACTGAGGTGGGAGGATCACCTGAGCCCAGTAGATGGAGACTGTGGTGGCTGAGAGCATGCTACCACACTGCAGCCTGGATAACAAAGTGAGAATCCAACTAAAAAAAAAAGAAAATAATAATAATGATGATGATGATAATAATAATAATAATAATACAGGCCGGGCTCGGTGGCTCAGCCTGTAATCCCATGCCTTTGGGAGGCTGAGGTGAGTGG